>NC_132884.1:23675851-23903351 GCF_030463535.1 Salminus brasiliensis | reverse complement strand
TTTAAATGCGATACGGCCACTTCACAAAATAATACGGAGTCCTCGTGATCGACGGCTCGTGCCGTGCTCACCTCAGAGAGCGTTTCGTTCAGGGTTCAGCCGGAGAGGCAGGACACCCCGCACTTACCCAGCTAACGTAAGGTCATTTAGCTAGCTAATTCTCCACCGTCGATATTTCATAATCAGATATTATATCTGATTTCGAAGAGGCCGATGTCCGAAACTCATGGAAAATACTCCTGGAAATGAGCGTGCGCAGCTCCAACCTAGCTAGCTATAGATGTGCCTCACAGTGACCAAACTCTCAGAGAACGAAGTGGAAAGCGCCCCTAGACTGCTGTTAGGAGCTGTTAGCCGTATATGCCGTTAGCTGAGCTAACGGGTCTGTTTTTACTGTGAAATGAAGGCTGTGAATGTGTGAGCCTTAACGCTGCCTCCGAAACGCGGTTCCTCTACACGCTGCCGTGTCTGTGGCCAGAGGAATGTCTCACAGAGATTTTCACCGGCCTCTGGTGACTAGCACAGCGAAACATCCACACTCAAAGCCGTGGTGTCTTCAAGGGACGTCGTATCAGTCGTGTTTCGCATCGTTTCGGAGAATATTCATGATTTTATGAAGAGTAAAAACGAGCTGGTTCATTTTAACAAGCTACCCTGGGTTGTAGTGAGAGCACCCAGCTACTTTCCGTTGCACCCTTTGCTGACACAGATGTGCAATTGACACGCACACATCTGGTCTAGACCACGTCAAGAAGTAGATCAATATGAAACTGTTGGCACCATGCCAGCATATAGAGGGGTTCAAAGCATTGAGAGCTGTGGGGCAGGGGTACTATGTTCTCTAGAATGATGGATGGTGCTCCATCCAATACTTTTGGGATGAGTTGGGGAGTTGGGGATGAGGTGGGGGTGGGGGGTGGTGATCATCCAGCATCTTGACCTCACAGCAGTGCTCCAAAATCTAGTAGAAAGCCTGCTTCCCTGGAGAGTACAGAGTTACTTCAACAAAAGCAGAATAACCTCTTTTTGATGCCCTTGATTTAGGAAGAAACAGTGAATGAGCAGGTGTCCCAATACTTTTGTCAATATAGTGCATACGTTTCAAAATAAGCTCTTTTATTTAACTGAAGATCTCCTCTTGGTTGGATGATCATCTAAGAAGTGGGTTGAACCGCACACTAACATAAGTTTTCTCGGATTGGATCATGTTCACTTTTCACTTGACCACATGAAATGCCAGGTGTAAACACACCCAGGACATGTTGTGATTATGCCTGTGCACTGCATGCACGCACGCACGCTTATTTAAAGGTAGATGATCGGCCACAGCTGGTGGTATTGCAGAGTTCCAGTTTAACCAGTCCCCCTTTTTTTGATGGAGCCAACACAAGAAAGTGTGAACCGTCTGTTATTCCGTCACTTTGTGGAAAACCCCCCACGATCTCCTGAAGACATACCACAGTATTACTCTGACTCTTTTCCATCTTCCATGTCCCAAAACGTCCTCTGGACCTTAGTGGCGCTGGCCCCTGCCAGACAGCTACAAGACAACGACTCCAATGACTGATTCACTGTTGTTTATCTCCTTCCCCCCCCCCCCCCCAAGATTTGATTGTGTGTAATACCCTGGTAGTAGCAGGTGAGAAACCATGTTTACAGCAGGGAAGTCACAGTAGGGAAGTCACAGGAAGTTAAATGGAAATGATGTACGTGTTGATGTGGTTTTACATGGGAAAGTAGAGGAGATCTCATCTGGTCACACTGGGGACACTTTTTTTTTTTTTTAAGTGCGAACGAAATCTGGCCAAAGTCCATCCACACACAATCAGCATATGAAATGTACGTTAAGGCAAGGTGTAAACAGCCTATAAAAGTACTCACTCTACTACCCCAAGTACCCTGAGAGTGTGATATTCTAGGATAGATTTGGTAGAAGACTGGATCAGACCTTATTTCTTTTCCAAATCCCATCTAGCATTTTCTGCTGGGATTTCTGCTGGCTCAATACCAAGACAAAATTGATTTTCGTCTGAAATAAATACAGTAGCTAGCACTGCCCAGACCAACATATACACCGATCAGCCATAACATGAACGTCCTTCTTCTACACTCATTGTCCATTTACCATATAGGAGCACTCTGTAGTTCTATAATTACAGACTGTTGTTTATCTGTTCCTCTGCATACTTTGTTAACCTTTCTTCAAATGGTCAGGAGCAGGTATTATTAGGGTGATGGGTCATTCTCAGCACTGCAGTGACACTGACATGGCGGTGGCGTGTTAGTAAGTGTTGGGCTGGTACGAGTGGATTAAACACTCCAGCAGCACTGCTGTGTCTCATCCACTCATACCAGCGCAACACACACTACCACACCACCACCCAAATAGTACTGGCTCTGTGGTGGTCCTGTGAGGTCTATTGAAGAACAGGGTGAAAAGAGGCTAACAGAGTATGCAGAGAAACAGATGGACTGCAGCCTCTGATTGTAGAAAAATATGGTAGGTGGATCAGATAAAATGGACAGTGTTATGTTATGGCTGATTGGTACATGTAATCAGTCCACACCAGTGTAAGCGGTTGTATCGCATTCATTTGTATTCATTGTTGAGAGATCAGAGTTGGAAAGGCAAGACGTATTTAAAGAGTGGCAGCCGCCAATCTGATCAACTGATTCATCCCTCTGAACCTGTTTTTAAAATCGAGACTTTATAAATGTTTTAATAGTCTGATGTTTATGGCAGAGGGCCTGAAGAGGCTGGAGGTGGTTATATTTTGTAGGTGATGTCGGTGTGAAGCCACTGGCAGTGGCATTTCCAGCTGAAGCTTTGCACATTATTAGTGCCTGTAAACATGATGGATGCTGGGGACCTTGAGCAAAGAGCAATATTTCCAGAGCCGGAGACAGCTCAGACATTCGAGGGCGGCTCGTGGTTCGTTTTCAGTCTCTTACAGTCAGGTAAGAGAGAGCGTCCTGTCTGCTGTGCGGGAAACAGACATTAGTGTTGGCGGTGTGTACACGTAAAGTCAGTGCGTGAAGGGGGCCACTTTTCATTTCAGGTAGAGTGCATTGTTGAGGCATGTTTTGCATTGGTGTCAGAGGCGAAGGAGGTTTTAGTGGCATACAGACGTTACGGTGTGGACAGTTCATGCCGTGATTGATTGCATCTCAAGATGCAACATCTCAACACCAGGCCGAATCTTCCAGCCGGTGATGGTTGTACAGTGTGCCTTGTTGTAAACACACGGCTGTGTTAGAGCATATCTAGGATAAAGAGCTTTGCATGTGCTTGATTCATATGTCATCATTTTCACTTAAATACAATCTGAACCAGTCTGAACCAATGGACACACTCAGCACGATTTCTTTAGTGCTCAGAGTAGGAGTCAAATATACACCACTGAAGTGATTAGGTCAGACAGCGGTGACTTATCAGTAAGGACACATGTCGTGCAAACCACCTCAAGCTCATCTTGCTGTCTCTCTTTCCTTCTGTTGCTCTCGCTTTTAGACACACACACACACACACACACACACACACACACACACACACAGACTCATTCTTCTTCTCTTTTTCTTTCTCTTCACCTTACTGGACCTTTTTCGTAAGTCATACATATTTCCCCTTAAACTGAACCTTTTTTCACCTAATATTGTTGATTAATCCTGTTTCCTCTGGCTGTCCAACAGAGAGTCAGAGCATTTATGTTCTAGAAATGTACATAAACAAGCACACAGAGACACACACACACACACACCGCCTGTGCATGTCATGTATCTCCCTCTTTTGAATTATTCAGATCCTCACTGGAACAAGTAATGCTGGACACAGGTTGGGGCAACAAAGACACACATGGGGAATGCAATTAAGTGATTGGCTCCTGGTCATGTGACGACTAACAAATAGCCTTCTCCGTCTGTTCAGCTCATTGAGCCCTGCATTGTGTCAGTAGCAGATGTTAAAGATTAGAAACTGGACACAGACACACACACACACACACACACACACACTGCCTGTCTCATCACTCTTCCCTGTCATCTCACAGATATCTCCGCATCGTGGGTCGATGGTTTATCTGTGTTATTTCCCTGAGCACATGCTGGCTCTGAAATTGTCAGTTGTTGTGAAGTTTGTGAGTAATAGGCAATGAGGAGTCATTAAACAGCATGAAAGGCTCAGCTTTTCCAAAAAAGGCTTGCTCTTCCTTTCTGTCCTGGCTCTGAAAAGCTGCTGCGTTTGTCTGGGACTTGGCTGTTGACCTGTGCAGCCACACAGCTCTGTGAGCCCTTTATCTGGGTAGACTCTGCCAGCGAGATTGTTAGTTTGATGCTCTGCTGACAAGCTGCCTATACCTGGACATACCCATGTCCACCAGGGTCTGAGTGTTATGGTTTGACCGATCATATCAGTCAACATTAAGGTTCTGGAAGTGAGATCTCAGTATCATGATATTTTTATCAGTTTAGCAGATATTTTGAGTTTGTATTGATACAATAAGATTAACAAAGCTGTGCTACAATTGCTCCCAGATAATCCATATATTTTGTGGATTATGTGGCAGCATTTTTGAGGGATACATTTATATTATTTATATATTTTGTGTAAATCTGCATATTAGTAGTATCCTGCTGTAGAGTAATTACCTGAGCCTGAGAATCCTATATTTCACAAAACTCTGTTCAAGTAACTACTGGCGTGTGTTTCATGTGTGACCACATTAAGTTATGTTTTTTTTCCATATTGGTCGGTCCCTAATGTAGGCGCACACCTCATGTGTGCTGAAGCGAGTGACAGCAGTCTGCTTTCCTTTCTGGGACTTCAGCATTTGCATCTCCTTAAAGAACACAAAGTGCGTCAGTCATGCGGCTCTAGAAGTGCTATATAACTGCTCTCTGTGATTGCGATTCAGATCGGCTCGCAATCCCGGGACCCCGTGGACCCCATATTTTAGTGTTTTTTTTTTCTGCTTAGGCGCACCTGATTTAATTCACCTGCTAATTAACAAGCCCTTCATGAGCTGAGTCAGGCGTGTTGGAGTAGGGAAATCACAAAAATGTGCAGTGCATGTGGTTCCTGGGGCTGACTTTGAGAAGCAGAGCTGTAGGAGATGTACTAATGTTGCATGAAGGAAATATCAGACTCAATATAGCTGTGGAGAGAAGCCCTCAGTATAAGGGCATCCTTACTTATTGCTTGATCATACTCTACTCAGGCTTTATTAGAGGCTGCTGATGTAAGTGAAAGTACAGAAGATGCGAGAAATCACTGCTAGAGATACAGAGGTGTACCAACACACCTTGTATCATTGTATGCCAAGCACGTTAGCAGATAGCAGATTTTTTCAGTGTTTGCATATTGCCACCATCTTATACCTACTATTAAGTCTTTTCCAATTTCCACCCACTGGCACTCCCCCTATGAAGAGTCACATTAAGCTAGCCAGCCTTCTTTTCACTCTGAACTGCATTAGACAGCTGAACGTGCTGGAGGAGATGCCTGTTCTGTTGCTCAGCTAATAGTCACACACCCTGGCTAGCATGGTGCTGAATGATGATAGGACTGTGAAGCCAGTTGTGCCTTCTTGAACTCTCTGCCATGGACATGCCATATGTTTATTTCTAAAATTCAAATGACCATATTATTATTTGCTTCCTACTTTGTGTTGCGAAAATTAGACAATGCACAAGCCGTGTCATTTGACTAAGGGTGCATAAACCTTTTCATATGACTGTAAGAACCCAGTCAGAATGGATCAGTCAAAACTCTCCAATGTTGTACAGTCCATATGAAAAGTCTGCAAACCAAGTTTTCCAAATGTTGAATTTTTTCGTCAGTCAGCGTACAGTTGTCCACAAAGAAAAAGCAAAAGAAGGGTTTGGAGTGTTTTATGAAGTTATTAAAAATTGAAGACTGAAATTTTCTATTTGCATAAGAATTCAGACCCTTGAGACTCCAAATTAAGCTTTGGTGGATTCCCACTTCTATTATTGATCCTTGAGATGCTTCTGCAACTTGATTGGAGTCCACATGTGACTGTCTGAATGAATTGGGCATAATTAGGATAGACACACAATCATGTGTCTCCTAGTCTCACAGTTGATGGTACATGTCAGAGAAGAAAGCAAGACCTTGCAGGAGCTTTGTAGCCCTGTATGGTGTGAAAGTACATAATGAAGAAAAACATCAAAACCACCACAAAGAAAAAAGAAAATACCCAAATCAGACATACATCCTTTACAAGTAACGCAATTTACATATTCTAATCAATGTAGAGCAGTATATGCATGTTGGAGAACAGTATCTACATTTATTCCTATGTCTAAATCTTAAATCTAGTGCTACCTGGGTGTCGATGCTGGCTTATTTAGTTCACTATTTAGAGAGTCATGAGGTATTTGAGATTCAGCCAGGAACAGTCATGCACAAAGCTCAATTGTCCTCATAGACACGACAGACAACACTGAAAACAGTTTTCAAAAATCACCACCTTGGAGAGCGTTTTCAAACAGCTCTAGTGACCAAAAAATGTGTTTTTATGTGGATGGGAGGCAAAACACAGACAATGAGTTCCAAAAAAGATCCAGATATGTGAGGAGGCAGGATTGTTTATTGAAGGCCCAGATTTGGGAAAGGATACAAAAAAATAAGCAGAACATTTTTGCAGTGCCCAGAAGTATGGTAGCCTCCATTATTCTCAAATGAAAGAAGTTTAAAACTACCACTCTTCCTAGATCTGGCCGCCCAGCCTAACTGATCAATCCGAGACAAACGGCTTTAGTAAGACAAGTAACCAAGAACCCAGTGGTCACTATCTAAAAGATGAAGAGATGCTTTGATGGAGATGGGTAAAGCTTTCAAAGGGCAGCCATCAGTGCATGCACTCAACAAATCAAGCCTTTATAGTAGAGTGGGCAGACAGAAGACATTCCTTGCTAAAAGGTACCTGACAAGGTACCGTTGGGAGTCTGGTCTGATGAAAATATCATTGAACTGTTTGGCCACAATTCCCAAAGCCGTGTGTGAAGGAAACCAGGCACTGAGCGTCACCTCATTAACACAATCCCTGCAGTCAAACACAATGGTGGCAGTATCATGCTGTGGGGATGTTTTTTTGTGACGCATGCAGAAAAATATAGAGCAATCCCGGATGACATTTTCCAAAGTGCTCAAGATCTCAGGCTGGTGTGACAGCTTATGTTCCAACAAGACACTGATCCAAAGCTGACTGACAACAAAACACAGGAGTGGCTTTGGGAAGACATCTGACCTGAACCCAATAGAGCATCTCTGGAGATATATGAAAATGACTGTGCACCTACATATCCCATCCAGTCTGTTTGAGCTTGAACAAATCTGCCAGGAAGAATAGGAGAAACTCTCAAAAGAATGGTGTGACAAACTTGTAGAATCATTTCCTAGAAGACTGAGACTGTAATTACTGCCAAAGGTGCTTTAACTAAGTACTAAGTGAAGTGTCTACTTATGTAAATGTGACATTTTATTTTCACACAATGTTGAGCGGACTTTTGTTTTTACTAAATTTACAAAACATACATTCCCAGACACTCATTTTTGTGCTGTTTTGAAAACTTTGAATAGAAACAACGTCGTACCACATCCAGCCAAATCAAGAATTTAATCACTTGTTATACCCCTACGAGCTGCACCATAGCCAGAATGAAAATGATGCTTAATGTGAGGTAAAATGGGGAATAATTATGTAACACTGTCATCTGGAACATGTGGAAGTGTGCACCTACAGCAAAAATTGGCATCATTTGTGGTCCTGTACTAATATAACCCCTTTCAGAGCGAATAATTCCATGCTGAATAAAGAATAAGAGAGTCCTCTGCGATATCATATTCCCAGCGTGAAAAAGCCTCCAAGCAGCAGTGAGTTATTAGTCAAGGCTTCTGTTAGAGCCACAACCAGATCCTAGTGCTACAACCCAGTGCTACAACATTTAGCAATGTTTGTGAGGATAATAAGAGTCTTTATTGATTGTGAAATTGGCTTGTATGAATAATTTTGCTCACCATGGCACACACTGCTGTCGGGCCACACAAGATATCAGCTATAACGTCTGCTGTGCTAATACGCAATAACGCATGTGGTGAAAATGGGCCTCTAACCAGTCACCGTGTGCTGTGAGCCTCCTGACCAATCATAGATTTCTGAGGGTGTTTTTAGGAGTGTGAGAATGAAACTAATCATAAAGTATCATTCAGTATAAGCTTTTCATTTTAGTATGCACAGGCATTGAACATTAAACAACAGCACATTCGATAAACTGGTGCTTATTTTAATACTGATTATGATCATTATTAAGTATCAAAAAAATTAATCATGCAAACCAACAACAATGGGAAAACCATGAACCACTCAAAAAAAAGAAAAGTACACTCATAAGTGTATATTAGAGCAGGGCTAACATTAGCTCACAGCCCATGAATTGTTATAAAATAGTGCTACAAAGTCAGAAACATTACCATAAAATCATAAGACTTTTGATTTTTGCTAATTGCGAGCCAATCTGAATCACAATCACAGAGAGCAGTTATATAGCACTTCTAGAGCCGCATGACTGACTTTTAATGAGCCCTAAATCAGTCAGACTGAAATCTGATCGCTGGAATGGAATATGCTGTTATTACTGGTGTTTTAGTTGTACTGGGAAGGATTGCGATTGAGACGGATGTGTTTACACTGCTGTTTAACATGTGACTCAAGTGCATCTCAGACCACTTCCTGATATGGTTCGAGTGATTGGATCTGTATCTGGTTTAAACACATGATGTGACCAAGTGTCAAAAAGGTCATGTAATCCAACTAAAATAAATACAGTCACAGTACAGCTGGCTAATCTTTATCCATATCAGGGGAATGTTATTTTTATTAAATATAATTATATATGAAAATGTTACACATGCCATATATGCCACCCTCTAAACAAAAGACTTTCTATATAGTAGTTATATTGGATTCTTTGAACTGTTTTTGGTGTTATATAGAATCCTTTTATAAAAGGTGGTATATACATCAATCCGCCATAACATTAGCACCAATCCGTGGTAACATGTGGCACGTGGTAACATTTAGCTTTTTTGGTATTCATTGATCTTCACCTACAGTGGTGTCTGGGGTGGAATATATTAGGCAGCAAGTGAACAGTCAGTTCTTGAAGATGATGTGTTTAAGGCAGGAAAAATGGAAACCCAAAAGAATCCTCAGACTCAGCTAGACAACTGGGTCAGAACATCTCCAAAACATCAGACAGGTCTTCAGGTTTTCTGTTGTGCAGTGGTCAGTACCTACTAAAAGTGGTCCAAGTAAGGACAACTGGTGAACTGTGGACAGGGTCATGGGCACCTAAGGCTTATTGATGTGCTCCATGTGTGAGGATCTGCTGCTAGTGTCTTGGTGCCAGATACCACAGGACAGTCTTGTGGAGTCCACGCCTCGAATGGTCAGATCTATTGACCTACTCAATATTTGGCACTACTGTTATGGCTACATGTACATCTACAAAAGGTTTTCAACCAACCTGAAAACCCATTTAAGGAGGTTAGGAAACATTTATGCATTCAAATTGTTCTTTGAGATGGTTTTATATAGAACTACTGCCTTTACTAAAGAACCCTTATAGAACCCTTTTTTGAGAGTGCAGTTGTAGTAGTATTTTGTCTATATCGTGCAGCACTGAAGGAGGCGTGTGCTGGGATGCTTTTAAATTGCATCCCGGGTTTAACTTTGGCATTTTCAAAAGCACTGTAGGTACAAGCTGTCTGTTTGAAACGTCTGATTAAAATTCCTGTGCACAGTGATGTCTGTGTGTGTGTGTGCGTATGTGTGTGGAGGAGAGAGTAAGTGAGTGAGTATACAGGCCATTACATAGGACTGGTGGGATTAACCCAGTGAAGTAAAGCTCTGCCCACTTCTCTTTGGTATGCCAGATGTTATGTTGCAGTCCTTAGAGTGTGATTCTTTACACTTTAATATACTTTATTACTTTAATGTAATTTATGTTTTTATTTTAATACAACTTAAACATACTATATATATACACACTATTCTGAGCAGAACCCTCCCAACATCTTAATCCATATTCATATTCTCCAGTGTTGTCTCAGCCAGGCTGTGCTGCCCATTTAAAGTCCATTACTGTAAGCATGTGTGTGTGTGTAAAGCAGGTGGGTTTACAGGATGCTGCAGCTGAAGCTGGCTTTATTGTGTTGGTTAGTCTCTGTGGCTCTGATTAGAAGCTGAAAGAGACAGCTCCTTGCTCTCTGGGAGGGCTTAGAAAAGTGAATTACGAAAGACTAGGCTCCATTTAACTGAGCGTCAGACAGGATGTGATGGGACAAAAATGAATTTGTGCATTTAACCGGCTGGATTGAGGGTGAAGAGTTGAGTATTGAGTTTCACATGTTTGCAGCTTGTGTTTGATTGCTGCAGAGAGAGTATGCAGATGTGTTCTGATACGCTGCACACATTGAAGGACTGTTTGCAGTGAATATTGCTTTCAAGTGTTTGTGACAAAGGATCAATGATTTCATTGTCAACAAAGTCAAGTTTTGTTTTTTCCAACAAGTACTAAACTGAATGTACTTCATTTTGTCCTTACCCCAAACTCAACTCATCAACCAAACACTGAGGTTTAGTTCTTTAGTTTTGCATAACTAACGAACTAACGTTAGTTAACATAACTAAGGAATTGTTATAACCACTCAAACATTGTTGAGTTATTAAAGCAGAACCTTAAGTATTTAGTGCTCCTGGGCTCCCCCTACACTTCAAATGTGTAATTCAAGCTTTGAGACACTGCTTTAGGGCACACTCTACACATGCATTTCTGGACAAGCTGTAGGATGCAGAATTGTCACTGAAAGTGAAAGAAGCATGTGGTCTACAATAATATTACAAGAATGTATATAAATATGACCACGTATGAGGTTACGCAGTGTTACGCAGTTCTTACGCAGTTCTTACGAGCGTTGTTTTTCACCAGAGTTACAAAATGCAGTTAGCAGTGTTCCGAGCCCAGAGTAGCAGCAATATGGGTGCCATTCTCCCTATTACAGGTCAGTGGAGTTTGGAAGCTGTTATTTTAAAGGTAAAAATGTTACATAATTGTTTTACGTATGATCTCTGATCATCTTGCCTATGTGGTTTCTAATACTGTAAGGCATATAAATGATCTCACATTGCTAACAACTTAAGAGTCAGTGGAATACTGAATTTATCTGCACATTTGTCACTTTTTATAGATAGCAGTTTGTCATACATTGTGAGAAACCACATAAACTTGTTTTTGGGGTAAAATGGTAAATTAAGTACATTTCGTTTTTCGCCAACTTATCTCTAAGCTAAGCGGATTTATTGAGCTTTTGCCCAAAGCCAGTTTTGCTGCTGCTTGGGAAATAGTTTAAGCAGAAATGAACAGAAAGTTAACACATCTCACAGCTCAATGCTGAATTACTCTTTGAAATGCTCTCTGTTTTTGAGTAGATTTGCTTGAGTAGCAGATCCAGTGTTTTGTTTGGATCTTTATGTGCATTGTACATTAAAATCTGTGTAGAAGTGAGTGTTTACATGTGTATGAAAGAGCAAAATAACTAACTAAGCATGCCATACAGGGTGCATTTCAAACTTATATAAAGAAGAGTTGTTTAGACTGCACTTTGAAACTGCACTGATAGAAAAGCAGCAAATCCTCTGTCTAAGATAAATAAAAAAAAAACGGTCCACTACCTTTATGGATTTGGAATAAATCGATTGATTGAAGTGTAGACTTTCAGCTATAATTCAAGCTGTTTAACAAGAATGTTACACTTACCATTGTACCACTGTAGTGGTTGGTGTGGTGCAACAGATAACACTACTACCTGCCAGTGAACTACCACACCATGTGGGAGACTGGGCTTCGATTCCCGGTCTGGGTGACTGTGCTGCGCTACACCAGTAAGAGTGTAACTAGAGTCCTTGGGCCAGATTCCTAACGCTACATTGGCCCACCTCTGTAATACCAGTAACCTTGTAAGTCGCTCTGGATAAGAGCGTCAGCTAAATGCCTTAAATGCCGTCAGCTAAATGCCGTAAATATCATTTAGAAATGACAGCCCTTTTTACATAGACCCTCCATTTTTACATGCTCGAAAGTAATTGGACAATTAACTTATAAACAGTTTCATGGCCAGATATGTTCCCTCATTAGTTCTCAACATACTAAGGAGATAAAAGGTCTGCCATTGATTCCAAGTGTTGAATTTGCATTTTGTAGCTGTCAGGATGTTAGGATTGGCCAAATCCACAATTCAGTACATTTCTAAAAAGTAGGAGCTCAGCACGGCCAACCTTAGAAAAACAAAAAACAAACCTGGAAGAAAAAAAAAAAGTACAAAAAAGTACAGTGAAATGATCCTTTCCTTGGTGATGGACAAAACCCTTGAGGAGGAAAACTCTTGAGGAGAATTGAATTGGATCAAGATTCCTTGCACAGATGCAACCAAGATTAACTATGCATTGATCATGATTCAAAGCATGCTACATCATCTGCCAAACATGATGGAGGCACTGTTATGGCATTAGCATATATGGCTGCCAGTGGAACTGGGTCAGTGGGGTTTATCAATGATGTGACTGCTGATAGAGGTAGAAGAATGAATTATGAGCTGTACAGAGCTATACTCTGCTCAATTTCATTCAAATGCTGATGCTCTAAAACTGATAAGGCAACTCTTGACAGTACAGCTAGTTATTGACCAAAAAGGTCCCACGAGTATGTTTAGCATATAACATATGGAATTATACTTGTAATATTACAATATAAATACCTGACTATGTGTGCAGTTTTATCACAATACACAAATCTTGTATCAATGTTTTTTTCCACATCTAATATTACTGTACTGTGCATTGTGTTTGTTTTTTTTATGCTTTTGGTATGTTCTGTGCCATTTCATTAACATGTATGACCAAGTGATGTGTTTTCTAATTCCTGTTCCTATTCTAATGTGAGGCCAGTGGGGTGAATGTGGTATATAGGATGTAATTGAGTCTTGAATCAGTTATCTACAGCATGAACGTAGTACACAATAGATGATCCACTTAGAATGCCACAGAAAATACCCAGACACTGTAACTCTACCGATTGTAACACTGTATTAACATTGTTATAATCAGAATCAATGGTCAGTGTTTGCGCAGGAGCACTATTACAGCCAATATGCTGAACTCATTCAGCATAACTCAGTAGACTGATACTCAGGATAGTAGCTCCTGTTCTACTAGAGACTACAGACTCCTTCAAGGCTTGTTTTATTTCCCACACTTATAATAACACACAGTAGATGTGACAGCAGCGCCTGGTGCATGGACATAAAAGGCAAGAGGAAGAGATTTGTGTGTGTGTGTGTGTGTGTGTGTGCTCTTCATGCTCGCGTGTGTGTGTGAGTGATAAAGATCAGTAGCACACAGTGGACTCTGTGTTTGATGGAGTTTGGTTACAGCAGGATGCCTGATTTACATACTTACACACTGTGATGACAGGGTTTTTAATGTCACTTCTTGATAGTTCTGCAGCTACCATGATGAGGAGTAAATGGGACTGTGTGTGTGTGTGTACGCATGCATGTAAAGTGAAGTGTTTTTTTTTCACCAGTACAGACTGTAAAGAGCTAAATATGAACAGATAATAGCAGCTGGTATTATTTAATAGGATCAGTAAATTAAATGAAATTGATGCCGACAGTTAGAGAGTTAGACTAGTTAAATAGCGCTTTACTGACTGATCTGATTGCGGTGCGAAACCTGGCTGCTTTTTCATTTCTTAATGGAAATTAATTAGAAGTAAAATAAATAACTCTAAAAACGAATTGTTTTAAACAAACTCTGCTCCAGATGTATTTTTTTTAACATTTTTCGAAGTTCAAATCAAAATCAAATCCAATTTTATTTGTCACATACATAGTAATACACAGTATAACTTGCAGTGAAATGCTTTTTTGACAGTCTGCCCACATCAAAGCTATTCAATAAGATCTAAATTTAAACTAAACCTTAACTTAATGAAATAAAGTGCAAAAGTGCAACAAAAAAAATTAATAAATGAAATAAAAGTTACATTTAAGTTAAATTTAAGTTAAATTTAAGTTAAAAAATAAAATATAAAAATATGAAAATATAGAAATATAGAAATGTAAAAAGCAAACAAAAATATACAGATGGAATAGTGTGTGTCTGTATATATATATATATATGTATGTATGTATGTACATATGTATGTATACATATGTACATATTTATCTGTATGTAAGTGTATGTGTGAGTTAAAAAGAAATATTTGCATTATTGTCCGTAGTGAGTTGTCCGTGAGCCATAGTTGTGTATTGTAGTGAGTGAGGGTCCAGTTTGTGTATGTAGATGTTTTATGTGTGTAGAAAACTGTGAGTAACCAAGTGCCGGGAAGGATACTTCATTTGAGTTCTCCAAATTGCTCTGAATGCATGCTGCGTTTTTATTTTATTATCTGCTTCTTCTTGGCCAGGGTCACTGTGTGTAACGAAAACTATTTATTTATAACAATAAAAAAATGTTTTGTTTATTCTGCAATCAAGTCTTAGTTGCCTGTGAAGAGTGTGAAACCAAAAATCTGTAGTGTCCTTTCATTATAGTATGATGATACATGCCATTTTTTTTATTGCATTTCTGCTAAATTTAATATTTTGAATAATAAATATCCTACATCTGGATTTAAATAACATTTAAAGTAGCAATCACAGGAGTCCAAGCACTGAGCATGTGAACAGTTTTAAGATTGGCCTTATTTATGATAGATGTGGGGTCAAAAAGATGATGTTTGAACATGACATGAATTTGATTCAATATAAATCTAATAATGCCACTGCAATTACTGCAGTGTTTTAGTGTCAGAGGAAACCAGAATTCAACAGAATTCTCATGATAAAATCACTGACATTTTCTCCAAGGAACGATGCCATCAGAGCCCTACAAGAGACATACAAGTTATGTCTGATAATAAAAATTACTTTTAAATATTGTTTTTTCATTACTGTTGATATAGCCTAGATATACCTTTCATTTCAGCCACGTGTTATAGCAGTCAGGCCCTCATCTGGGGTTGTAGGTTGCTGTTTAAAATCTTGCCGCTGTCAGTTTCTCATTTTGCTTAGAAGTTCCATTGCCGTGTTTTAATGCCATGTTAAAAGAGCTCCTGAGGTTAAGTGTGCCCTTGGCGTGTTTGCCAGCCTTGTGTTGGACACTCCTCTCATCACCCTCTCCTCAGACATGTAGACACACACTCACACACACACATACACACTTGCACTGAACATGACACGTCAGCTGCTGTGAAAGCTGAGTCGCCCGTCAAACTATGTCATACTTATGTTTCCTGCTTTTGTAAGTCTGGGTTTAAAATGGCAAAACATTAGAAGCCCTAATGTGTAGCTTTATGGCATTATAAGAGGAAAAAAACAGTGTAATGCTGAAAATGAGGAATCCACTGTCCTCTCATCACTGTATTATCTGTATTATGAGTGGGGAACTGAGGGCCGAGTCCAGCACAGTTTCCCTGTTCTAACAAGCTATTAAACCTAGAGCTGGAAAATTCAGGTCCTGGCAGTTGGAATGGAATTCTGGCAATTAATGGGTGGGTTCAATCAAGTGTGCTTGAGCAGGAAAATCACAAAACTATGCAGGAATCCAGCCTTTCAGAACCCCCCTCATAATGTCTGATGCACTGACCGAATGCCTTAACGCCCCCCCCCCCCCCCTTAATCTCTATCAAAATAATATTATATCTAATACATTTTAAATTGCATATATGTCATAGAAATAGCCACATATTTTATAAGCCCTAACGCCTATAAACCATGTGTAGATCTGTGTAATGGCAGAGTGGCTATAAAATTAACACTCATGTTATGTATAATCCTCGACAGTTATCGCCCACATGTACCCACCCTGAAAAACACAGTTACTCATATTTACTTACCACCTCATGCTTCATGCCACATGATATGTTCTATGGTAAATTAGAACCCAGTTATTTTATTTGTCATTTGAACACTATCCATAAAGCTATTTTGAGGGATATATATATATATATATATATATATATATATATATATATATATATATATATATATATATATATATATTAGATTTACTTTAACACCTCTCTCTCTCACTCTCTCTTTCTTTTTTTTCCTCCCTTTCTCTCTCCCTCTCGCTCCCACCCATCTATTCCCACAGGAGGTCCATGATATTCTGCGGGAGTACGAGCTCAAGTACTGCTTTGTGGACCGGAACAAAGGAACAGGTAATTGCCCTCCTTCAGTCATCCACCAGTCCTTACGTTTCTAATGGATCTCTTCTGAAATCGCTCCATCTCAGACGTCAAAACACTCTCCACAAAAACCTGTCTGCCCACACCGTCTGATTCCACACACTCACCTGGAGGTTAAGAGCCCTGGATTCTGAAGGAGTAATTAGCGAGAAATTGCTTTAGTTATGTCGCACCTTAATCGATGGAAGTGTCGGTGAATCTTTAAATTGTGCTGTTGCATAATGCGTGCATTGCATGCTTGCAGTGCTTCTTTTCTGTCTTATCTTTCAGTTCTAATAAAAGTTTTTTGATTAAATTAAAATTTCTGTTGAAAATGACTGCAAAATCTAAAACGTAATTGCATTTGCATTGACGTGGCCTAAAAGCTGCATCTAGCCGGAGTTAGATATAGCTTCTCAGTACTTGATTAACATTAGGCCAACCTTAGTGGAGAATGCATAAATATTAGCAATTTAGGCTCATAATAATGGTATGCTGCCTGGCAAGCAGAAAGATTCAAAATAGGGATGTCCTGATCTGATCCAGATACAGGCATATTTTAATGGGTTGGGAATGTTGGGCTATGTTAATCCCAATCACGTTCTGAGTCTTTGTTTTAACTATGGCATTTGGTGTCATCAAGGCGACAATTATGATTACCAGACCCAGACCCTGCCCATGACGTTCTCAGAAGGTAGATAAAAGATTTTAGAGTCTGCAGGGTGGAGCTATTTTACAGTGGAACAACAGAACAGAATATCTGAAACTTTATAAAACTATACCAGCACTGAGGAGTGCATTAAGAACCAAGTGGAGTCTAACGCTAGTGCTAATATACACATGCTACAAAAACCCACATCAGTAGTCGACAAACAACAGATATCAGTCCAGAGTGTGTGCCACTACACACACACTCACACACAAATTGATTTGCAGTGTTTTAAAGAAACTGGGAACTGAATGGTCAGGGAGGTGAGTCAGACTGGATTATAATATATTAAACACACTATAAAACCTTTTTAAAAAAGCTTGTCTTATCTAAACTGTGTGGCTGCATTGTTTATGCAAACACAAAGATCAGACCAGACTGGAATCAGCTGATGCTGAGCACTAAGAGACTTGGATCATGGGCATTTAAACGAAACAGCCCATTCCCTGCCACATAAGGATGAGGTTGAAAATGTCATGTGGGCCTCCACACTTTGAAAATGTCATGTGGGCCTCCACCATAGTCCGCAACCATTCTTTCCCCGAGCCAGTTATGACAGGAAAGCTTGAACTGAAGGAGATACAGATCTCCTAGAGGCTAGTGCTAACACCAAGTGTGATTAGCAGAGCTTGCATGGAAACCAGCCCTCTTACACGCAGCTCCGGGGTCTCTGAAATATCACTGGGCCTGAAAACCCCTGGTGGCGTAGCTGGCATTCCTGCACCCTCTAATTAGTAATGTTCGGGGATGAAGGTGAAACCCTATGATCTCACTCTCCATCCTCCCCCGGCTTGTCGCCTCCCCCCCTCTCTGCGGTTGAGGCTCCGGTGTCGAGGATCAGAGCGCCGCATGCCTGTCTGAGGTCCAGCACAGCTCTGCTGATCCCTCTTCCCTTCTGAAAGGGTCTTAAGACTGGTTTATGACCTGCGTAAGGTTAAGAGGTTAGAACATCTATTACGGACGAAGATGAAAATAATTTCAGTCTAGCTTTGTAAAGAATGAGAAGAGGGTGGAAGAGATAATGGACGAGAAGAAGGGTGATATAGAAGATAGTGCCTGACAGTTTTGTCAGCAATACTGTATTTAAGGAGTTCAAATTTAGGGAAATCAATACTATTGACTAATATACTTTTATATGCTCAGAATGATATGCTTTTCTGATAAATTCATTGGAACCTTAATAGCGACATTAGGCAATTTTATCAATGTATCAAATGAAATATCAGTGAGATATAAAAAACGCCAGCCTTTAGGACTGAGAGGCACACAGAAACAAACATCTGAGGCAGAGAGAGTCCACGTCAGTGCCTGCTTGTGACCGAAGTGGCAAAGTGTGCTGTGATATTCCCTAAGCTGAGCAGCCGTGGTGTGGGAATTCCTCCTCCTCCTCCTCTGTCATTGTTACGGGGCACAGTTTCATGAATACTCCTTGGCTAAAGTGTACAGCCGCTTTTCAAGGTCTGTCAATGCGGAGTTGTCTTTCACATCAAAAATAGTGACAATGCAAGCTTCAGTTTCCATTCTATGAACCAACTCTGGATACTGATTGACCTCAGAGCTATCTGTCCATCATTATGTTTGGGGTTCTTCTGCACACGTCCACGCTTCCATTCATGCCATGTTCCGAACTGTGTGAACTCACAGAAGACAGAACTTGGTAGTACGCAAAACTGTTATTAAGTCTTGTTGAGATCACATGCTGTGCATGTGTGTGTGTGGGTGTTTTTTATGCCTACTTATGCCTACTTTTTTATGCCTACTTTTTTATGCCTACTTATGAAACATTTGTTTGCATTTGTTTGTACTCTTTAGACCAAATTGCAACTACAGTAGATGAAATTCTAGTCAAGATTAGCACTCAGTTCACACTACGGACTGCTTACTAAGAAATAGACACCAAGCTAAATGTCTTCTTCTTCTTTTTAAAGCACTGCTCCTCCATGATTTTCTAACCCTCTTCACTTCAGTGCTAAGCTTACAAGGTTTCATTCCAAAAGCCCTTTAGGAAGGAGGGGGAAGTCACTCGTGTGTGTGTTGGAATTGGTTCCACTGTCTTAAATACCAAACAAGGCTGCAGGATAGCTCTCTCTGCTTGGCAGCTGCTGGCCCTCTGGCTTTCGAAATGTTTGGATTGCCTGGAAAGGCAGTGGGCATTGGCTGTGCTTTAGGAGAGAATTAGACCTGTGTTGAGTTCAGTGCACAGTGTTGGTAATTCATATGTGGGGCTACAGAGCGTGACCTTAAGTCTGCTAAAAGTCTGGCCAGGTTGAGTTGTCAGCCTTGGCAGTGCCATAATTACTGCATCGCCATCTGGCCCTAATTTGCCAGGGCTTATTAATCTTTGTGTTCTTGTTAAAACTGATAAATGCATAGCCATCTATTGGAAGCAGTTTTCTCCTGACCCAGTATACCCTTCTGAACTTATAACCTATATATTTTCTTGAAGCTGTACATACACTTGGCTAATTTAGTTTTTTAGGTCTTTTGCTGATTGCAGGGGAGCCCCTCAGTAGTTTTCTATATGTCATAGTGGACACTGTGTGATTTAGCTGACACGTGCTCAAATGTGATTTCAAAACAAAGTCATGGAACCTTCATCCAATGTCCTATATCCAATGCTAGAATCTCCTAAACCCTTTTCACCTGGCAGACTTGGTATCGCAGTAAAAAAAAAAATGCTTGCTTATATCTGCTGCAAGTTGGTGCTGCATGCATGTCCTTGCTAGTCATGGTAAAAGCGCTTTTCCACAGTGTACCAGTGATTCTGCAGATTCTAAACAGTTCTTTGTTTTCCATTGCTACATAACTCACAAAAGTGGTTACTCACATGTTAGCTGACCGCTGAGTGTGTGATCAGCTTTATTTGATCATTTTCATTATGTTTTAAACTAGTTCAAACATCAGCACTGAGAAACCAAGTAACAATAGATACAATGGCAGAAATAGCTATGTTTTTATGTCAGGCCCAACAGTTTAAGGAACTCATATAATGTAAAAAACAACCTAATTATTTTTGTGACGTCACAATATTTTATGTAATACAATGCAAGGTACAAGAATGTAGGATATGACCACTTTAAGCTAACAATGATGGTGAGAAGTGCTTTAAAGTCTAATGCTATGGAGTTCTGTTTTACATCTGCTGTCTGAAATTCTGGCTGCACACTAGCAGGCAAGTGTTGATGTGCTTGTTCTAAAAATGTGAAGCACCTGTGCAGTGGGTGATATTGAGCATTACTGTTAGCAGTTCAATATGCTGAATATGCAATAGTCAATGCTGAATCACTTATGCGTTATGGGTGTTACGGTATGTGTATTTGTACCCAATTAAACCAGTATGTCCGGTGCACCAAGTTATATGGAGAATACATAGTATGCATAGGTATGTATGAAGACTGATATAGACTGATGAAGACAGTAATGCAAGACCAAAGCATCAAGTGGTGTGCAGGAGATGACATGCAATTGCTGGGCAAGACCATGCTTGAAGCTTTTTGGTTAAAGTCCGCTTTTGCTGTGAGCTACCTGATGCTGACACCATGTCAGAAATAATAAAATTTGTCTGCGGTGACCGTTATTTGTCAGCAACACACCAGCAAAATGAATGCCAACAGTAAGGGTGATCAAACACAGAGCTGCTGACTGACCCTAGCTCAGTTTCTCAGCAGCTTTGTAGTATTAAGATCATATTAAATGGTGGAAGGAGTGTTGTATATGTATATGTTGTATATATACTCACTCTACCATGTAACAGTGATCTTCAATTTGTGCTGAGTGAGAAACCCAGTCTTTTAGCTGACAACACAAATCAGACACGTCTAAATATGACTGCATTTGTGAGTTCATGTGGAAGATTCAAACTCAGCGGATCACTTTTCACTCATCATACCCACACACACTCATCATACCCACACTGAGCTCCATCACCTCAGGGACTGTATGCACTTTGCACTTTAACTTGAACTGCCTCTCTGAACGTAAGCTGTGTACTGTTCTGTCTACCTAAACACTAGCTGCCATACTCATACATACACAAACATTTATATATTTTAACATTTTCCTGTTAGTATTTCCTGCAACTTAATCACCCAGCCAGCATGTACATGCACATAATGTAATATTTTTGGATTTATTGTAGTTATTGTCTATATATTATTATCTAATACAAGTCTGTATTAGTATTATGACAATAACATTGAATTGAATTGAATTCAATGGATTAAAAAGTGTATAAGGTGAGTGTTGTTCTGGAAAAAAAAAACTTTGGAAACCCTTCCCCTAAACTGTAAAAAAAAAAAAAAAAGAATATAAATATATAAATAAATAAATAAATAAATAAATAAATAGAAGAAACCTCGTCTAACGCGTTTGTGAGTTTTTTTTTTTTTCCTGTGAGATCCGAACCATGGCGTGAACCAAACCGTGACTTCTGTGTACTGTTACACTCCTAGTATATATGCTTTTGATAATGAAAGTGCTTGAAGTGTCTTAGAAATGTTAGAAATGTGATTTTTTTTAGTTGTTGTTTGTTTTGTTGTCTTTTTGTCAGTGACGGCAAGAAAAATCTTTCTGAAGATAAACGCACCAGAAGAAGTGCTCCTAGCACTCCTAATGTAATTTAGCAATTATAGAATTGTTGGAGACATTTATATTCATCTGTAATGAGCCTTCACACTGCGGAAATGTCTCGTTTAGAGATTTCTGCTTGTGGGAAACTGTGAGTGCTGCTTTTTGAAAAGACACTGAAGAATGACTTTGAAAGTGTGTTCTCGCCCAGGGTCCAGCCTACTCTGACTCATCACTGTGGGGAAGAGTAAAGCGCGGTATGCGTCGCCACTGAGCCTGCACCATAGCCTGCACCGTAGCCTGCACCGTAGCTAATTGAATTGCCAGTGTCTGAGGAGGCTATTAAGAATAAGATTTTCCCTTTTCACCACCCCATGTGATTTTATGCCTTCTGTCATAACATAAAGATTATGCATAAGCAGTTTGTGGCAGAAGTGGAGGAGATGGAGATAGAGTGAACAATCTGAATTACAGAATGTGTGTGTGTGTCTGTGGGTGTGTAAAACAACACTTGTGAAGATATTTGCACCTGATAAGGCAGTTGCTGCATTTTTTAAAGGTAATGAGGAATATTTATCCTGTATCCCTTAAGGCTCACCTCGGCCCATCCAGTAAATTGGCACCCTGCATTGAGAGCAGTCATTATTGCTTGCATGCAGAACACACAGTGTGTGTTAATGTAACATTTAACATGTGCCCTGGATTTTCCCACTCGCTGGAGTGAGCGAGTTAAAAAATCTGCATGTGTCAGTAAGGGGAATCCGTGATGGAATGTGGAAGGTATGCGCGACGTTCCGGCCTGCTAGTGGAATGACAATGGAAGTGGTGGGCATGGGAATTAGAGCTTAACAGTGGACCTTTTGTTTGGACTGCGCCGTCCAATAATGAAGACACATGGGTATCTAAAGGTCCTGCACTGATTCAGTACTAACCTTGCTAGCGTTATTTACTTTAAATAGATGGAGAATTATATTAGGAAACGGAAGACACAAACTGGTTTTGGCATTGGCGCTCATTGTTGTGTGCTCTCTAAGCAAATAATGAGGTGTTTGTCTGTTTCTGAGGTTTTTAGCTCTGTAATTATCTTGGCACAGTCGATAGCCATTTTTCAAAACAGTACAGTGGACATTATGAATTCCAAATGTTGAAAAGTGGCTAATAGTTATGTAAGCTGCTGTAGGTTATATGTACAGTTGTCATTTTTATAGAAATGTTAATGAACCAATATGTGCTAGTTGAACTAGACACTAGGAATAATTAGGCATCTTTAAGTTTGTCATTAGGAATTGTCCACTAAATAAATTCTCTGACCCTTTAAACCCCTCAGACTATGGGTCTAAAACCTGTAGAAGCACTTCCAGCTTGTAATTTAAGGTAATGGTTAAAATGTCATTCAGAAATGGCTGCTGGGGGATAAGTTTGGGCAAAATGACAATATTTTATTGCATCTTGATAAATTTTGTGATACACTGTATGCTTTTCTGAGTGTATTGTGGATATCGTTACTGCTTAAAGAACACTGACCAACTGCTAATTTCATTACAAAGAGTTTAGTTTAGTTAGTCTAGTTTAAGTGGATGCTTCTGTATGTTCTAGATGCATGGTGTTCAGTGAATTATGAATAAAAATCACTGTACTCAGTACCCGAATAGCAGGTTTTAAGAATCTACCACTCCTGATGCATTTTGTCTGCATGTCAGAATATCACGATAAATGTTGTGTGTTGTGAAAATGTCTTAAAAAATATGGTGATATATTTTTACTATATCACACACCCCTACATGGGGACCGCTCAGAACTGCTTGTATGCTGAAAAGCTCCATAAGCCAGTAAAGGTGCAGTAGGAAGGTGTGGTAGTGCACCTTACTACTGTGCAGCGGTGCATGTACAAAAACGATATGCATAGAAGAGTCGTAAGAAGAAAAATGTACCTGCATCCTCCTCACAAAAGATGTCCGCAAAGTTCAACATCATGTATGGCAGCCAGTGGCAAAGGAAATATCCTTAAATTCTGGTGGCAAATGTAACATACACACGTGGACAAAATTGTTGGTACCCCTCGGTTAATGAAAGAAAAACCCACAGTGGTCACAGAAATAACTTGAATCTGACAAAAGTAATAATATATAAAAATTCTATGAAAATTAACAAATGAAAATCTGACATTGATGTTGAACCATGCTTCAACAGAATTATTAAAAAATAAACTCATGAAACAGGCCTGGACAAAAATGATGGTACCCCTGAAAATTATGTGACCAAAGGGACATGTTAAATCAAGGTGTGTCCACTAATTAGCATCACAGGTGTCTACAATTTTGTAATCAGACAGTGGGCCTATATATAGGGCTACAGGTAGTCACTGTGCTGTTTGGTGACATGGTGTGTACCACACTCAACATGGACCAGAGGAAGCAAAGGAAAGAGTTGTCTCAGGAGATTAGAAAGAAAATTATAGACAATCATGTTAAAGGTAAAGGTTATAAGACCCTCTTCAAGCAGCTTGATGTCCCTGTGAATACAGTCGCACATATTATTCAGAAATTTAAGCTTCTGGGAGAATGTTTTATGGACAGATGGAACTTTTTGCGAAGGCACATCAGCTCTATGTTCACAGACAGAAAAATGAAGCATATCAAGAAAAGAACACTGTCCCTACTGTGAAACATAGAGGAGGCTCTGTTATGTTCTGGGGCTGCTTTGCTGCATCTGGCACAGGGTGTCTTGAATCTGTGCGGGGTAAAAATACCTGCTGTGAGGTGCAGAAGTCTCATTGACAGTTACAGGAATCATTTGATTGCAGTGTTTGCCTCAAAAGGTTGTGCAAGTTAAGGGTACCATAATTTTTGTCCAGGCCTATTTTATGAGTTTATTTTTAAAAATAATTCTGTTGAAGCATGGTTCAAAATCAATGTTGGATTTTTTTATTTGTTCATTTTCATAGAATTTATTATTTATTATTACTTTTGTCAGATTCAAGTTATTTTTGTGACCATTGTGGGTTTTTCTTTCATTAACCGAGGGGTACCAACAATTTTGTCCACGCGTGTAGCTCGTCAGGAAACTCAATCGGAAAAGACGCTGGCTTCTGCAACAGTACACATTTCTTAACAATACCTCAAAATCCTCCATGAAGGGCTTTAACAAGGGTAGGCAGAAGAATTTTGGGATAGTTCTTACACCTGCCGTGATTGTAACACTGCCTAAAATAATTGCAGAACTGGAAGAATTCTGAAAGCAAGATTGGGTGAAATGTCCTAAACAAGCAAAGAAAGGCTTCTAACTGGCTATACAGACTGTTTACAAGCTGTGATACCTGCCAAAGTGGATGTTACTGGGTACTGGGACTTAGTGAGGTGTCTGAAATTGCCACAGTTATTCATAAATTTATGTATTTTCGTATGTAATAGTTTATCAGATATGCAGCAACTGTGCATTAACATTTGCTTGATTTGTTAGGTTCTTTACACGTATGTGTACAACTGCATATGTGTCGAAACACATAGTTGTTTTCTCTATGTAATTGTGGAACTGTAAAAACATTATGAGGTCTAAAATGTATTTCAGGTGTATTGCATAACTAACACGTGGCACTTTCCTTTCCAAAAGAATCATCTTTAGTTGGAAATCATCAGAGATTTGTAATTCAGTAAGATGAGCAGTTCTGTGGCAGCTTTCAGTACCTTTTGCTTCTAATTATTTAGAAAGAGTTTTTGAACAACAGTAACCTGGAAGCTAAATGACAAGACTGAAAAAACTACAGCCTTTTCTGTTTTTAAACATCAAAAGTGATTTCAGAGATTTTTTTAAAAAGACGTTGCTCTTTTTGACAGCTGGCTGCATCCCATAACCGAATCCTTTATAATACAGAGCCTTCCTGATTTTAAATAGCTGATTACTGTGGGCTGTCAGACCGTCACAGGGAAACACACTGCAGAGCACTACTTTCATGAAGGCACAGAGAGGCTGCTTCACTACATGCTCTGTTCCTGGCTTTTAACAGCCCAGAAGCACATTTACTGTACTGCTGCAAATGGAATGGAAGAACAGCGCAAGGTTATAGCGTTTCTAATAGAGGAAAAGCTCCAGAGCCGTTTTGGTTCGTTTCAGGGTGTTCATTCAAAACGTCTCAGCTGTTAACACGTAATTAAACCGTGAAACTGCCTTAATGGTTTTATGGGGTAATGGGACCACTGAGGCCATGACCAAACTTTTCTGTGGTCTAATTAAAAGCAGTCATATGCACTAATGTGCATTTCTCCAACACCAAGCATGATGCTGAATCTCATAGCACCCAGGGGTTATATTGTGGCTGTTTTCTGCTTAATTATGTTTGATGTGCATCCTTTATCCTCTCATTTTGTGGGCCATTAAAGCAGACATGACCTGGAGGTGCTAAGCTCTACTACAGCAGCTGCGTCAGAACATTGTCACATATTTTCAGAACATGTGATGCTGAGAAGTAGTAATTAGGCATGTGTGTGAGTGTGTCAAGGTGACTAATTGAGTGATTAGCCCCTACATGTTTCATTGGAACTAGCCATGCTGTTGTTTTGAAGTAGGACTGGGCGATATGATAAAAATTATTATCACGTTATTTTCTCACAATATTTATTTCACGATTAGACTTTTTTCGCGATACACAATATTTATCACAATATATGTAATCACAGACTAAATACATCAGTAGCGACAGATTCTTATAAACTTCTTTTTAGAGACTCTCCCGTACCGAATACAGTGATTTTTATTCAACATCTGCTGCTCTTCATCTGATTAAACTATCCAATTACACTGTTAGTAATGAAACCTGCAGCTGATCAGTGTTTATTACCCAGCTCTATTTTGAAGATCCTGTTCAAAGGATCACAGTTGTGAGTGATGGTGGTAGTCGTGATGATGGAACAGAGCACATTTCTGCTCGCACACCTTGTGATGTTTAGCCAAGCTGCTCAGTCTGTACTCGGGTAGCGCAGTGCAATTGGAAAATGGTATTAAGAAGAAAATGCAGTGTGTGATAAATGTGAAATGTAGTGCATCGTATAGTGAAGATATCTCTGTCATTAGATTTTAATACTAGATGTTAAAACGAGATAAATTGTTAATTTTCATCTTAAGAATGTTCTACGATATTTATCTAAACTTTTCTTTTAAGAACATTTCAAAGAACAGTTACTATTCTTAAAAACATGTTCTTAAAACTTTAAGACTGTAAGACAGCCTCAAGCTTGTGTGTGGTTTAGGTACGCCTGTTGAATGATCCGTTTAAATGGTTGAATTATTTAAATGGTTAATGTCTAATTTAACCAGATCAATAGTGGAGATTGTTCCTGTAGTGCTGTTAGTGTCTAAAAGAGGAAAAGAACAGCTTTCCGATGTCAAGCCACAGTTATCATATTTTCCTGTTCCTCAACCATCACTTTAAGCTCTTATTTACTGAAATTGTTTTGAAAGCTTAGTTTGATTCTGTCTTTTCTTTCATTTTGCTCTCCTCAGCACCGATTTAAGCTAAAAAAACATGTCTTGTGTCATTTATGACAAGCTTTAAAAATGCAGCGTTAAGGGCAGCATCACAAATGGTCAACATAAAAAAGAGGTTTCCAAAAGTTTACAAAGACCCAAGACGTCAGATGTGCCTAGAATACCACAGCAGTACTAGCGTGATGGCTGATCACCTGAAGAGACAATACACAGGCGCTGTTCTTGGCGATGGGCCGCCAGAAATGACAAAAGTGTTGTCTAGTCAATGTCTTAGAATTTACGTCTAGAATCTGGGCTTCTTCATTGATTGACAGTGCTAGTGTGTGTTGTCATGCGCTTTGGGTTTAATGGGATATGTACCTTTTTGTATCTATTTTTTTATTTCTGTCATTCATTTAAATGAAGTAAATTTCATTGTGTAGGGAATGCCGTAAACATAGTAGACCACATATATAAGGCATAAGATTTGTTTGGAGCTGCGCTGCTGACTGCTGAAGATGCCTTCTTTTAGAGGAACTTTTGAACTTTTACATTATATGAGGATGACATGCAGTTGTTAGATAAATGTATCTTTAATTACATGCAATAAATTGGGGTGAATAATTGACAAAATCATTAAATAGTTGTTAGGCTAACCGATTAGTGGCAGCCCTATAGTTTATGCCAGGGATGGACGATACAAGCTCATATTTATATCATATTATATTCTACTGTTCTGATGATAGCGGCATTATACCATTATAGCTAATAATATCAATATTAGTAGCACTACTAGTAGTAGTAGTAGCAATAGTACTACTACTAGTAGTGGTATTTTTAGAAAAAAATATATAATATATAAGTATTATGTGCATTTTATTCGCTCTTCAGGGCAAATATATGTACACTAAAAGCTTCTCATTACTTGTGTCAATGATAACACACTCCAGTAGCATCTGTTGGACTCTTCGTGATCCTTTCCTATTTCACTGTTTGCTGTATCTGACAAATGCAGCTCGCTATTTTAGGTTTGCTACCACTCTACCCTGTCTGTTGAATGTATTTTGTAAGCTTATTGGCCCATCCTTGTGTGGCTCAGCAGTTAGCCTACTGGGGCTCACTGGGTACTGGGTTTAACAGAGTGTGACAAAAAAAGTAAAAATAAATAAATAAATAAGCTAGTCGTAGAAAAGTAGCACTGTGACTAGTGTGGCACGGCTGGCAAAGCAGAAAGCTTCGAGGGGTTGGCTGCAAATGGCAAAGCCTGAAGCCACACTAGCGCTCTACTTGCTGCGTGTAGCCGATACAAAAGGCTGATTAGCGTACGAGAGTACTGCAAGTGGCACTCGGCCGTGCAGCTCACGCTTCTGGCCTAATATGCTCTTTTACTGCATTAATAAGAATTAGTTCGGTGATCTCGCTCTTGTTTGATTTGTCTTGGGGGGAGGGGCGGTTGTGTTCACCGTTTTTGAGCTCATCACGGTACTTTACAAGTCATGTTTGGACACCCCTGTTGGTGATTTTGTAAGTGAACAGTTCAGTATCCATTTGAACTTCTGGTATTTGTGGACATAGCGCGTCCTTAAAAAAGACCTGGACATGGGGGGAAGCAGAGATCATCTCACCCCATCTCACCATTCATCCCATGCTCCTGACAGCACTTCACTACTTTCCCTCGCTCTCTCTCTCTCTCTCTCTCTAACAGTGTGGCAGAGATAACAGCTCGAGCAAATCCCAAAGGGACACAGAGTGCACCATCAAAAGCCCACACTCTGTCATTTCACGCCTCGACTCTTGTTGTGTGCACCGTTGTTTGCTGTACCCGATTTCTACATGACTGATTTACAGCACGGAAATTAATTGGCGTGCGAGCGTACTCGCCTGCTCCCCGTGGACAGTTCATCAGCATGAAATATACAGTGGCAGATTCGTACCATGGGCTGACACTACCAAGTTCTGACAACCACAGGCAGCAACAGAACTCACACTAGCTGCCCACACTCTTGCTGTTGTGGTTCATGATTAGAAAGAGGCTTCAGCTAAGTCCTGTTGAAGCTAGATTGGTTTAACCTGACGAGGTGCTGTAATGTAAATTGGACTGTGAATATGATAAGCAGTAGTCCATAGTAAATGAACGCTTATGGTATTTCAAGCCCTGTGACGTGTTGTTGCTTTCTTGGGGGACTTAGCCTAGCATTGACACCAGCACACTTGCTTCACCTCGCTTTCCTCTCACACTGCCTGCGGCGCCATCACCCTTAGCCAGCTGCATCAGATGACACCATGGTCTCAGGGCCGGGTCTCAACAAACTGAAGGCCAGCTGGTAGCTCGAACTAGCAGTGTTGCAATGAATTGAGAAATTTGGGTGTGGAAGAACGCTTAGCGCCTCTTTTGACGTTCCCAGAGAGTAATGAGATACATATCATGATAAAGGGGTTCTGATAAATATTTACATTTACACTGCATTTTGCTGTAGGCATATAGGCATTTAGGTTACTCGTATTACAAAGGCGGGCCAATGCAGTGTTAGGCGTCTTGCCAAAGGACTCTTATTGGTGTAGCGCAGCATAGTCACCCAGACAGGGAATCGAACCCCAGTCTCTAACATGGTGTGGTTGCTCAGTGGCAGGTAGTGGTGTTATCTGTTGCGCAACATATATTGCAACATATTGCAACTAGGGGTTGACGATATGGTAAAAATCTATTCATAATCTATCTATAAAAAAACTATTTTAAGACATTCACAATATTAACTGTGATATAGGTGATTGCAGACAATATGCATCAGTAGCCACATATTCTTTAACAGTACTATTCAAATAAATACTCCCGTACAGTGATTTTGATTCAAACAGTTATTTACTGCATGTAATTAAACAGTGCACTTAATCAGGGTTCTTTAAGCACTGAAGAGATCCTCGTGTGTGTAGAAGAGCATATTGTGTATCACAATAAATATCGTAAAATTTTGTGAAATTACACGATTTGATAGAATATTGCCATATTTCTAACCCTAATTGACACTGTAAGCAAGATGATTTTTTACTGGCATATTATAAAAAGAGTTGAAGAAAAGTCTACTTCCGCTGTCTAACAAAATGAAGCACAAAACGAAGTACTGTCTACCACCAATCTCTACATATAAACTATTATAAAATTATTAAACTAAAATGAATACTGTGTTTTTGAGAATTGATACATGAAACACATAATATGATTGATTTACTTATGTATAGGTCTATATATATATATATATATATATATATATATATATATATATATATATATATATATATATACAGGTCTTCTCAAAAGCAAAGACCTGAAATCACGACCTTCTACAATAAAAAAAAACATGGTTAACCCTTTGGGGTCTAATTGGTCTTTAAATGCACTTGCATGTAACATAACTTGACTACCTGTGACATCACATGCATACCCTCTTTTGCTGATGAGAGGCAGATGCGGTCGTAAAGGCAGACTCTACAGATTCAGGAAAAGTTTTAACCATATTTCTGTTCTGTGTTATCGCAAAGATATTAGTAGAAACATATAATTTTAGGCGATGGCATGTTTGTAACCAGAAACATATTTGCTTGGTTATATTTGCTTTGTCATTGTCATTGGTTTTATATAGGCATGGACAAAACACTGCAGTGAAATGACTGGATGTTGCTTCAAATTGAGATGAATTTTTCAAATAACGCAGTATTAAACCATAAACTGCTCTGTTTCGATAAAAACACTTCCTATTACTGGATTACATAAATGCTTTCATTCATCAGAGTACCCCAAAAACCTATGTTATATGTCCGGACAGTAAAACAATGACCGATTGGTCAGTATTCCGAAGCTCACTATGACAATAACGATTAGTAAACAATGCAGTGCCTTGGTGGTAAAATCTGCCGGGGAGAACATTTGACCCAGTCTGATTCTGAATATTGGGTGGGGATGATGAGGATGATGAAGGTTTGGGGGATTAGGTGGGGTGGGATGGGGGGTGGATCCATTAACGGTGTAGGGGTCTCATTGTCTACTTGAAGTCAGAGAGAGGGGCTTTTTACGGGAGCGTGTGGGAGTTTCTGCCGGGCTCGACAAGCACTTGAGCCAGATGACTGATGCTGGGAAAGCAGAAGGAGATCATCATTAATTGATGCAGTGGCAAGTGTGGGTGGCTGTACCAGGAGGACGCAAACGCACACACACACACACGCAACATGCACTGTGCGCACACACACACACATACACTCACAGCTAGGAGTACAAAGGGCCAGGGTACTTACTGCGAGCTGTGTCTCGTAAAAGAGCACGGTTATGTTTGGATGTTCAGGCTGGATTGTTCAATGCCATTACAGCTCCATTATCAGAGCTTTGTGTTTTAATGTGTCTGTTAGTCACTGAGTGTCTGTTGTTTTGAGTCAGCCTGTGTGCCTTCGCGGCTTGCTTCAGATTTGGATCTGTATATGTTATTTGTTTCATGGCTGTTAGGTAAGGCAGTGTGTGATATGCTAAATGCACCATTCTTTTGTTTTAAACAGTGCATTTGATGGTGTGGATCGCCAGCCCTCTAGAACATGAAATTAACGTTAATGAACAAAAATAGACACAGCTTTCTACTTAAATCAAATGTAGTCGATCTGTCGAGACATATTTGGTCGCTGAGGTTTACTTCTTCCGTTTTGCAGGAGAGCTGTGTGTGGCTAATAGACTATGTCCAAATGTTTATGGACACCCCTTCTAATGAACACACTCAGCTACTTAACGTTGCACTATTGCTGACACAGACGTACAGAAGCACATATATAGCTTGTCCTGTCCTTGTAGAGAAGTATTGCCAATGGCAAATAAACATTAATCTATTGGCCAGATATGGGCTAGAGGGGTATAAAGCCCCCCAGCATTGAGCTGTGAAGCAGTGGAACTGTGTATTCTGATACTTGTGAGATGAGTTGGGGAGTTGGGCATGAGGTTGGGTGGTGATCAAAAATTATCCGACCTTACTAACATACTTGCTTCTGAAAGCAATGGAATCCTCATAGCAGTTCTCCAAAATCTAGTAGAATGGCTTCCTCCCTGGACAGTGGACACAGTTACTCCAACAACTGCAGGATAAACTCTTTTTGATAGCCTTGATTTCAAAGGAAAGAATGAATGAGCAGGTGTCCCAATATTTTTGTATTGACCCAATACTTTTCTCCAATATGTTGAATCCCATATATTAGCGTGGTGCAAACTGCATGCATAAATGATCACAAACTTGCTTGAGAACATGTCGAGTTGTTGATTAATCTTAAATAGACTTTCTTAAGTGACACTGACACTGTATGACATAGGGGTCATATTATCTATAAAAAAGGTCAAAAGCGTGTTACCATCAGTACAGTTTGAAAGTCAGGGATTTACCCTTCATGTGTTTAAGCTCTATTAAAATATCCATTAAGTTCAAGTTATTCATGTTCCAGCATCTGAAAACAACAGAAAACCTATTTAACAGAAAATATAATATCAGGTGGTTCAGTATTTAGCGAGTCCACAGCTTCCATTCCTGTCAGGAGACCTCCTTAGATTTGTTTTTCAGATAACTCTGCAGAGAGATCTTTTTACACCTACAGAAGTTCAGTCTTAGAAGTTAAAACATTTTCTGCTTCTCACCATCCACATAATCCCAAATATATTTAATGATGTTGAGGTCTGTTGAGGATTCGTGGGGTGGTCAGTCCATTGTTCTAAGAACCTCAGCAGCTTCAGCAGTCTGATTTGATCACATTTCCATTTCTTTTGCTCAATAATGGCTTCTTGATCAGCTCCACAATTTCAGTTGTCTAAACCTGAAACTGGTGAGCTAAAGCCAGAGCTGTAACTAGGGGAGCGGCTGCCCCGCTTGATCTGTCATCCCTCACATCCGGCGCCCATCGCTTCTCCGCTTGACAGTGGAATTTAGTGGCTGGGGGCTGGGATGGACGGGAGGTCCCGACGCAGCACCTTAACCGCGGAGATCCCCTGCAGACCGCCCACTCGTCCCCTGCCCACAGCATGTAACCAGCCACCAAAGCGGAGAAGCTGAGAGGCGCCGGGTACCGGTCAGGAGGGACGTCAATCTTTTATGCGGAGTGCCCTCAAGCTTGTATCTATATATAGACCGGTAACTCAGTTACAGATATCAGAACCTCAGTAAACCCTGAAGAGCTGTGAAACCACAAAAAGCTAAACAACGCAGCTTCTCCGTCTCAAGCTCTGTGTGGTGCCATGGTAACAGAAGAAAAAAATGTTCACCATTGGTAGAGGGCTGTCAGTTACTCACATTTATTAGAATATTAAGATCGGATGAGGGCATTTTGTTGATTTGTTGACCTGATGAGTGTTTTATCATATTTCTGCTTTATGTTTTCTTTTTAAACTTTGCTCAATAAAGTCGATATATCAAAATGTGCTCCCAGGGGCTTTAAATATTTTTTTTAACCTTTTGAAGTTTTGGAAGTTTTTTCATGGGTTTTCCTTCATGTTTCCTTATTTTATATTGATGAGAATTGATGATTCTCAGAAATATCTAAAACATTGTGATTTACTTAAAATTTAAGTGCATTACTGTGGTTAAAACAGTAAAGCAGACGTCTTAAAGCCTGAATGTGGTCTGTACTTTTGTCCACTTTGTAGGCCTGTTCTAATAATGACCATTTTGAAGGCTGACTGCATTTGGGATGAGGGAAAAATGACATAGATGTAAATTTCCACAGGACTATTTTTTGTGGGTTCCCAACTCCGCTGTTCTAAACAGAGTAGTAGTTTGTTCTGCTTACTGAATGTAAGAACCCCTAAATAAAAATATCTCTGTTAATTCCTCTAGTCTATTTTCCAAACCTTTCCCAAAAAAATTGAGCATAGCGTTTTGAGTCTGTTTATCGTGTCTGTGTAACTGACATGTAGGCCTGAGGGTGAAAGACTTTTCCTGCCCTTTCGTGCTTAACTGAACGATCCTTTCATGTTTGACAGATGTTTATGTTACTTCTTATGTTGTAGTGTTAACTGGCATGCCACAGGGCAGCAGGTGGAGGATTAAGAGTGTGTCCATGTGTATATTTATGTGTGTGCTGGTGTTTATGTCCATCAGACTTCATCGAGATCAGCTAGTAAAACTCTGTAGGCCGAGTACACAGAATGCTTACACTGACCAGCCTTAGCATATAGTGATTTGAAAGGTGTGCCTTATCCGTCTGCTTGAAATCTGTGTGTGTGCGAGTGCGTGTGGGAGAGGGATTCCCTGGTAATTGACATGCTGTAAAGCAGCAGGTGAAGGCTTGTTTGTGCTTTGCAAGTGACAGTAACCACAGGGGGAGGACGCTCTGTCAAATCCCAGCCCAAAGAACCAAAACTTGGCGCTCAGCTGAGACGTAGGGCCATCTGGTAATGACACCCAGCCTTATCGAAGCCTAACGAGCCATAGCGAGCCACAGTACTGGAGGCCGAGCTTGTGTCGTCTGCAGTTTGCCACAACCCCAGTTGTCTGGAGTGACTCAGTAGCAGTATATTTTGCATGCCGTGGTCAGCCGTAATGATGCCTGACAGCTTTTATCGAGAATAAGAAAAAGCAGCCACATTATTCCTTAGATCCATTAAGGAGAGGGAATGTGAAATCGGTGTGTTTTACATGCAGTGATCTTTCACCCCCTGGCTTAATGAGTGCTGATGAGCTCTAACAAGCTCTATTGTTCACAGTGTCGGAACAGCTCATTGGATGTCACAGAAAGGTGGGTGAGAATGAGCTGATCCTGCCATGATATGAGCTTCTGAAGTCTTAACAGGCTGAACAAGCACAGGACATCGAACCATACATAATGAATTAAGAATGCAAATGGGTTAGATAGCAACATATGTGCCACGTATGGTTGGAATATTGAGATTTTCCAGCCAGAGATGGATCTAAAGTGGTAAAAAAAAGTAAATATGACTATCAAACATGACCCACCTGCAGTCATCTTTTTTCAGAAAGCCTTAGGGAATCAGCCCTTTACATTTCCCACGTGATTTTCACCACAAAAACCACTCCCGCTAGTGCACTTTAATGAGTTATTGTACAAGTCTCATGGCAGAACAATTATAGGCTTTAAGCTGCTTCAATAAAGTTGCTTCCTCCCCCTGCTTGCCATAGCAAAAGAAGAAAAAAAACAGTAATAATTGTCACGATTTTAGACAAAGCCTATAATCAAGTCCCTTTTTGTGATTTAAAAATGGCCGTCTCAAGCCTGTCACCAGCAAATTGCCTGTGAATTATAAGATTATTGTGTAAGCTATTTAAGAAGCTTTGTGCAGGCCTCTTTTTCTTTGTCATAAAAAAGCCCTCAGCTAAGCTACATTTATTGTCATCTATTCGCAGGTCTCTGAACGCATTGTTGGAAATCTTTGTACAGTAAGAGCTTTCAGAAGTACGAAGGTGAGGGGAAAAACAGAGGGGATGTGTATGGGGGATGGGTAAAGTAGCTCCAGAAAGTATTTAAGAAAGTATTATATAAGTATTATATATGTCCAATATTCACAAGAATGCTCCAAAATCTAGTACAATGCTTTCCTTCCACAGTAGAGACAGTAGGATAAGCTCTTTTTGATACCCCTGAGAAAAAAACATTGATGAGCAGGTGTTCCAACATTTTTGTCCATATATATTCCATAAATTAGCATGGTGCAAACTGGTGCACACTTGCCTGAGATAATGTGGAGTAGTTCATTAATCTTAAATAGACTTAGATGATTTTTTTTACACTGTATGACATATATGACTATATAAAAAAGGTCAAAAGCACATAGCAGTGTGAAACATTAAAGACATATTATAAATACATTATTAATACACTCATATTTAGGTCTAACATTTTGTGGACACCTTTTCTAAAGAATGCTACTTTAAGTTGCACCCATTTCTAATTGACTAATGACAGTTGTGGGCTAGAGGGGTGTAAATCCCCTTAGCATTTAACTGTGGAGCAATGTGAAGCATCCAATACTTTTGGGATGAGTTGCTTTTGTCGCTGAATGCAATCAAATCCTCTCAACAATGTCCCAAAATCTACCAGAAATCCTTCCCTGGACTGTAGAAACTCTAAACATTAAAAAAAAGGATGAATGAGCAAGTGTCCCAATATTTTTGTCCACAGAGTGTATGTGTATGGGGATACAGAACGGTTTCAAAGCTACTATGTCTACAGAAAGGCCATTCTCGTACTTCTTGAAGCAGTCATTAGGGGTATTTTATGGGATATGCAGACCGTCGTTAACGAATCTTCCGTTTTTAAGGAAAGAGTATGACTCTCTGTTCTGTATTTTCCAAGTGCTGCGCTAGCATCCAAAGTGATCATTAGTGCTTTACAACAGCTGTCAGCAGTTAATTGTAGTTGTTTTTTACTCAAGAGAATAGTCCAGGATTTTGGAAGGAATAAGGAAAAAGAAGTAAACACGCTGATGTAAATCCTCCTTCAGTATTCTTGAAATAAACTTGTTAAGTGCTAAGGTTTACCTGGGTGTAAGAAAAGGCAACTAAGAGAGAATGAGCTTGATTAAATATTTAGACTGGCCCCAGTATTGAACCATGGCGAACCCCTGAGGAGTCGAGAAGTAGTGCCTTGTCTCTAGCAATACCAAGTGTTTTTTTTTTTTGTGGGACATGTTTAATTTTATGTAATTAGCATCTTATTTCATGCTTGATGAATTAATGCATTCATGGCTTTCACAGCTGATTAAACCCATCAGAGGTAGTTTTGTGTGTGGTGGTGTGTTGTGTTTTTTTTTTTTTTTGAATTCTTTAAAGTCCCTCTTACGTGATACAGTAATGACTCCTGTTCAGTGTGTTTACATTTGACACCCGTTTACCGGTCTTTTATATGTATATTAATGTTTATCTATGTCTGTGTGTGTCCCACCAGCCTTTGTAACCCTCCTAAACGGTGACCAGGCTCAAGATGCCATCCGTTCACTGCACCAAACGTCAGTCCGTGGCCGTGACATCACCGTCCAGCTGCAGCCCACAGACTCGCTGCTGTGCGTCACCAACCTGCCTCACACCTTCACCGCCGCTCAGTTCCAGGAGCTGGTGCGGTCCTACGGGAACATCGAGCGCTGCTTTCTGGTTTACAGTGAGCTGACGGGCCACTCCAAAGGCTACGGCTTTGTGGAGTACATGAAGAAGGACTCAGCCTCTAGGGCTCGCTCCGAACTGCTGGGCAAAGTGCAGGGTGACCGCATGCTCATGGTGCAGTGGACCGACGTCAACCAGCTGACCACTGCCGAACACCTCCACTCCAAGTGCCTGTGCGTGGACCGGCTGCCTGCTGATTTCGACGACTCAGAGGAGCTGGCACACATCTTCTCTGTACGCTACAAACCCATCTTCTGCCAGGTGAGCACCAGCAAGGGGGGTTGGATCATATTTAGGGACTTAAGCTTGACTGACATGGATAAAAAAGACCACAGGGTTATGGAGTAAATGCATTTCCCACCTGCCCGTGGAGCTGATAGTTATACACATGGAGGGAACATAGTCCTAGTGAAAATGACTAACCTTGTAGGTCTCTCCACTGTGTGCTGCACTTTTTGTCAGCGCATTATGACAAACAAATATATGTCTTGTCTTCTTATTTTCGAGAGTGGTTTTGTGTACTTGTGTGTGTGTTTGTGTATATATCACACTGCTATCTCAGTCTATTAGAGAAGTGCAGCATGGCTGAGTGTGGTTTTAGAGGTCAGACATCACTTCCAGACATAGTGTCGAGGGCTGGCGCTGAAACCTTACCCCCAGCTTGAGTTCTCCTTTGTGTGTTAATATGGCGGCCTTTTCCCTTACCTAGCCAACCCAGGCAAATCAATACTCCATCCAGCAACAGAGTTAGTCATGATGCAGAATCAGGTTTCCTCAGCCTACACCCTAATCAAAACCATTTAAAGCCTGAGGCTGAGACTGATCTTAGGCCTGCTGTTAGGAGCGGCTCCAGCCAACACAGAAATCAATACCTCACACCCTCACAATAACATGCTCCACTGTAGAGCTGCACCCACACCATGCTCATATGCAGAAGTGATGGAGGTGGATGAAGCGCAAGGCTTTGACCTCACAGTTCATCGCTGCACTCTTACTCACTCTGAGCTTTTAGGTTCCTGCTTTACTTTAGCCAGCGTGCACTCAATTATTCAGCATTCCGATTATTGGCATGCTAAGACCAGCACGGCTCAGGGCAAACAAGTCGACTGGTGAAAGGCTCTCTCATTTTATCTTTGAGAGATGGCAGAAAATGAGAAGTGAGGTGGGTGTGGTGGTTTTAATGAATAATTATCTGATTAATATTTGTTAGTTCACTGGTCTTCATGGCCTAATGATAGCAGTCACTGAGGCATGCAGTATTAAACTGTGAAATCTGAAGTACTAACATCACACAAGTCAACCAGTGAACTAATGAACATGAGCTATGAGTGTGCAAGAATGTGGTTCACCGGGCTAGGTAGTGTATATTCATTTGATAACAGTCTTAGTGTCTTAGTGCATTATGAGTAGTTAGCATTCTCTTCCAAGCATGTTGAACTATCCAATAATGCTGTGTTGGCAGATGTTTAAGAATCTAGGTTTCTTGGCTTTTTTAGTGGGTATTCATTAGAGAAGAGTTTTAATTAATAAGGAGCAGTTAGCATCTTCCTCCAAGCATGTTGAGCTGTCCTGTGATGTTGTTAATAAAAACAGCGATTCAGAAGACGTGGTTGTGCTTTTACACATGCTAGCCTTCAACCTCCCAGCTTTACTAGCATTGTGCGATAGAAGGAGATTTAGCTAGTTGATGGGAATAAGCCTGGGTTAAATTGGCAAGAATTAAATCCAGAACAAACAAAAATAGGTGTGATCTTCAAATTGAAAAACAACCTTGTTTACAAATCATGTCTGCTTCTGGAGCAGTCCACGCATGAAGGGTAAAATATAAAGGATGTCTGATAGAGTTTGCTGTTTATATGACCACTTGAATAATTTGATAAATGCAGAGATCAGGCAGTCACAGTATCATTTTAAGATTTGTGCGTATGTAAACACACTTACTGTTCCAGTGCCAAGCAGTGGAGCCAGGACTAATTCCGAATATTTCAAATCAACTGCATTTGTGATTCTTCTCCTCAGGGGCACCGATTTTTCTCTCACGCCTTTCGCCCACTCTTACACCTTAAGGGTGTCTCATCTCATCTCATTTTCATGACCTCAGACTCTTCTAAACAGGAAGAGATCTGAGTTTGGTTTGTTTGTGGGTTTCCTTAAAGGGGTCTGATGTCATTTGACGTGTTCCCATATGCAGAAGACAACATGACTCGTACGAGACCTCTTAAAAGGCTGAAACGGTCCAAGTATGAAAACACCTTAAGGGTACGGCACCCTAAGGGTCTCAGCATGGTTCGTTTGTGGTTGGTCTTGTGACTGATTGATTTGGCTATTGTGAAAGGAAAACAGCCCTGGTCTGCCTCACGTTTCACTTTGTGGTTAATGAACCTTGAGGCTTACTGTACAAACACAGCCACAACCTTCCAGAGCTTAGCGGGTAAAAACGAGCTCTTCAGGCTGCCCGCAGGTTTGAAAGTCTCACAAAGAGACAGCAGCGCTGTCATATAACAGCAGTAAGCCACTAAATCCAGAGTATTATCATGATTTTTGTCTTGATAAAAGGGTTAGACAAGGCATATCACAGCGTAGAGTGAAAACCCTACCGGACTGCCTCTCGAGTGGCTACTGCTTTATAAAACAGCAAAAAAATATTGTAAACAGTATAATAAAATACAGTGTTACATAGTGTTAAAACATTTTTCTGGACAAAGATCATCCATGTGTCCATGGTGTCTAACAGCTTTTTGGTGCAATTGGAACACATGGGGCTTGTAACATGGCTCATGAAGTCAGATCTGTTATATGATGAACTTGAACAGCGAATCTTCTCATAATTCAGTGTGCCCCAGGTGGGGGTCTGAGTTAGGCTGGAGCGATAATGTAAACAATGACAAACGATTATCATCTGCAGAATTATTTGCAGTAAATGCTATTATCGTGATTCAGATTTAGTTATAGAGTGCCCCATGTGAGCCTTACAGAGCCCTTCATTTGTTTTGGTCACTTTTAGTACTAATGATCTGCTCGTGTGTCTCAGTGGAGGAACAGTAGAAAAGAAAAGTAAATGTTGGTTAATGTTTGATTATGGAAAAAACAGGGATATGTTTAAGTAAAAGGGGGTTTAATCCATGAATTGTTCTCAGCAGTTACTGATTGAGGACGTGGCTGGATGCCACATTAACCTTCCCGGGCAAGCTTGATACTGTATCATCATACAGGGCTTCCATAATGTTCTGTGCACTATTTATCAAGATACAACTTTTCAGAATCAACCACATTTAAAATGCTGCAGAACTCAGAGTTCCATCTGTGAAAGCCTGTGCATTGCAGTGCAGAACTGCACTGTGCAGCTCAGAGTGTGGTTAGCGGTGTTTGCTAGCTCTGCTGTGTTCTGATACTCTCTGAACTGGGCTGAGTGATGGACTGTGGAGAGGGGGTTAATGGTGTTAAAAGTCTTTACTCTGCATTCAGCACTCCGGAGTGGATTTCAACACTGTCTTCAATGCGTTTCTGCAGCCGTCAGTGAGGTGCGTATTGCTATTAAGCAGTTGAAGAAGGAACTGCAGGGTCCGGTGACCTCTCGCCGATTCCACCCCTACTTTGAAATGAAATCGGCATGGGATGTCACGGATACCGTGTGACTGGGTGTCATGTGACACCAGTCCTTTGTTGCAGAGTACAAAATGATTATTATGGGCAAAAGACACGATTTGACTGATTTCTAAAAGGGCATGATAATAGGGTACCGGGCGAAGGGTGGTAGCATCTCAGAAAACGCTTCACAGCTATCATTGCCTGTGAAGTATCGCCAATATGTTGCCGTTTGCATCGGCACAGCCTGCACTCCTTTGAGCAATACCTTAGAAGAACCATAGTTCTGTATGGATTCAAAACTGGTTCTTCTATGGCATCGCTTTAAGAACCCATTATTTTTAAGAGTGTAGTCAGAGTTCTAAAGGAGGTGTTGTGAACAGAAAGTGGTCTGACATCTCATCAGTGCTGAAGAGGACCAGAAGCTTATGTCACCACACTGTGAACTCATAGCACTGAGGTCAGCTACAGCTGGTTTCCTTTCAGGGGGGTTGATTCACTTTACCAGAACTCAGAGTCTGATTCATTTAAAATAAACTAAATTTGAAAACACCATACGTCTCTCTGTTTTTCTGATTGTCTAATTTTTCGGAGAGCCTGGAGCGCTCATTGCAATGAGTCAGCATTCTTAGGATTGCTCTGACCCCTGCCTGGAAAGTGGCATCACACTTTCACATCATAAGAGTCAGGCGAACATACCCTCTACATACGTACAGTGTTCCAGAAATGAAGGCTGTTGCAAAACCACAGTATGTGAAGTGCAGGTCAGTGTAGCGCTGGGTGGGTTGTGTGCACACATGCTGAGAGATACTAGCCAGGAATTTGCTTACATGTGACATTTTCCTTTTCTGCTCATCTTATGGTTTTACACTGATAATCGAGATTATGATAGTTCCCCTTTTTTGTGCACCTAAATTAGTCACAAAACGCACACACACACTCACACACACCACCAACACTCTTTCTCTCTCTCTTTCTCTCTCTGCCACTCTGTCAGTTCTGTCAATATGACATGAAAGCTGACTGGCGTTAGGCCGTTTGACCCTTGGCTTGGCCTTTTCACACAGTTTTAGAGACAGTTGCCTTTGTCTCTTCAAACTGTCAGACACATGTTGACACAGACCTACACACAAGCACCCAAGCACACACACTCGCACATTTTTCATGTTGCAGATTTTTAAAATGCATTTCCAGCTCCCTGGATACAAGTGCCGTAAAAGGCCAGTAAGTTCACTCACACACACGTCACTTAGTCACTTAGTGTAATCATGAATGTTTAATAATGTGGAAATGTTAATATTGATCCTCTGTTTTGTTCGGGTTTTGAATTATTCAGTATTGCGTTTTGGGTCATTTTAAAAATTAATATGCTCACATTTTGCACAGCTGCATTAAAAATGTGGGACAATTTTTTTTCCATTTCCCCCCTCGACTGGTTTGTTGATCGCAATGCTCCTCGGGGGCACTGTTTTGTGCTGATTAGCTCTGTGGCTTCTCGTAGGCTCAGTGGAAAGGAGACTGTGTGGGGTTTATGGGTTTATGTAAGGGCATGTTTTTGATCAGAGAGCCTTTCAGAGGCTTTAAAATGCAGACACCACCAACGGACATAGTGGAATTTGCATACACTGAAAACAGTGGACAATGGATCCTGTGTGTTTTTGTGTGTTGATTTGTGTGTATGCTAGCAGATATGTTTTGGTAAGTAAATTTGGTCGGTTGGTGTAGCGTAATGAATGATAAGGTTGGTATAGTGTAATAGGAAACAACACTGCCCTCCCCTTGGAAGACTAGGGCTTGATTCCTTCAGCTGTAGAAATGTTTAATGGGGTCGGACAATATAATACAAGGCAAGCGCAAATATACTGGATCACCTTAAAAAATTATGTTTACATAACAGTGTTTACATGTTTTTTAAACTAGTAATTCCAACTACAGTGCCGTTAGTTATGAAGCTATAAACCTTTCACTGTTAAACTATCTCCACTGTGTACATCTTACAGCTGAGTCAACTTATAATTATTGAGTTTAGTCTGTCGCCATTGGCAAATTGGTAGTAATTGTCTCATGCAAGCTTAAAAAAAGCATGCATTTAAAAAACAAACTGCACTGACGTTGGGTTTAATCATTTCCCTTATACTGATGTTTCTCAACAAGTCCAGAAACTGAGTCAGCTGTGCTGGTTCAGTAAAAAGACAGCAACCTTTCTTTGTGCAATACAACTTCTTTGAGTAAAACTTCCATTTTTTCCCATTGGCTCTCGGCATAATTTTTTTGCATACTGGGAGTGTCCTCTACCGTCAGTCTTCGGCAGGGTATAGTCATTCCCCCCAGGCCGTATTCTTTTTGGTATTTAGTTGTATTTTATAAACTAGTTGACAGTCTGGCTGTACTGTTGCTGCTAAGTGGGAATATAGACTCAGTACTGCAGTACACTAACAGGAAGTATATAGCCATCTAATATAGTTTCCTGGCAGAAGAAAGGCTGGGATATTTTGTCCTGTATTAGTGGTAAAAAGATACTGCTTTTGAGGTGTAATTTCTAAATGATTTTATATTTGCTGTAACTAAATATTACTTTATATTATAAAAATTACTAAATAGTAATTAAAAAGGTAGACTCCAGCGTCCTGTCTAAAAATATTTTTTAAGTAAAGCTAACCATCCTAGTAGTGGTTAATTAGTCACATTGATTAATTGATAATAAATATGAAAGAGACAGAAAAATAAAAGCCACAATCATGTTAATTAATTTTCAATCATTTTATGTATTTATATTTATATAACTTATTTTTTAGCATGCCATAGCTGTCCAGTGTAATTAATATGAAATCAAATTGTGGCATGAACTCTTCCCAGACGAACTGAGAGCAAATTGTTGTTTCAAATGTATTGAGTAGATTCTATAGGTCTATAGGTATCACATCATGCCAATAAGAGTCATTTACCTAAGGGTAAGACTCCTCAGTTTTGTAATATGTACAGGACATACACAAGATTTAAATTGCGCCAAAATCCTCCCCTCAGAATCTCTTCAGTTTGATTTTCTTCCAAAGATCAGTAATTTGCTGCAGACTGGGGTAGGGAGCAGAAAACCAATAACCTTAGGGAAAGCCCTTGCACTGTATGGAACATATGTGTATGTGTGAGAGAGCGAGTGGAGGTGTGAACAGTATTGATTTTTTTGCTTGTTTTTAGGTCAGTAGGTACAGTTAGTGCAGACCTGTACCTCTGAAAAAGGTTCACTGGGGTGAATGGCAAATGAGAAGACAAGCAGCATCCCTGCCAGAACCGGCCTCTCTTACAGATCTTATATTTATTAATGTATTTAGTGAGTGGAGCCCCTTACATTCCTCCACTCTTCCAGTGCACATTACATTGTGTGAACATAAGGCATCAAGCAACAGAAATGGGTCAAATCTAGTATATCTTTATAATGTTCTATGAAAGGTAAAAGCCCTTTGTCCTTCTTCTACAAGGTTCTTCATTTGGAATTACTAGTATTTCTTGGCGAGTGTTAGATTAACAAGCTTCCACCGAGGCACATGAATCGGCACCACATCTTTTCAAAATGAAGCTAATGCAGTGTCAACATGCTTGGAGAAGACTACTAAATGGCAATTGTGTCACATCAGCTGGTGCTGGCTCGCAACACGCTAATCAAATGGGGAGAAGGTCTCTCCTGAACCCCTGGCCATGGACAGCTGTGGCATCAACGGGGATTGGACTCAGGATGTCCTGATGGTGGGGACTAGGGCTGCACAGTATATATTTTTTGCTGTTTTTGTTGATACAAAAGGGAAATTCCCACTATTCTCAGATTATATCTGCCAATATCGAGTATTTTAGTCCAATCTTGGATACAGAGTGCATTACTAATATAACAACATGTTGAATAATTCACGTTTGACATGAAATCTGGTGAAAAGGATTTAATATCACAATATATGTATATATATATATATATATATATATATATATATATATATATATATATATTGCAGGACAACAAAATATAGAAGAGTCAGCTTTTCCCAACATCATGCAGCCTTAGCAGGGCCAGTGGTAGTCTTTGCATGGACTGGTTGCAGGTTTTGCAGTGGTGCTCATGCTTGGATGGGGAATCAAACCTTTTATATTATATGTGTGTGTGTTTGTGGGATAACTTGTTAAACCTTTTGGGCATGATTTGTGGAATGTGGCTCAAGCCTGGTTTTGTTCTAATCTGCAATGTTTAAGGTGTTTCACCATAAAAAATTCAATTTAGTCCAGTTATAAGCTTAATCCATCTTTGGAAGACTTTGGAGGCCCTTTGCTTCCAAAAGATTTACAGCTTTGGCCCCCAGAAAATTGAGAAAAACCCTGAAAGGGATTTTTGAGTCGTTCAAACACAGTAGAAATGCTTCTCTGAGTGTGTGTAATCTGTGTGTTTGTGTGGCAGTGTGGGGCCATGACACACCAGTATAAAAAAATCCCGCAAGAAAATGGCAGTACCACTCCATCTATCTGCCTCTCATCTGTCAGAAACAGCCTGCTGCAGAAACCGCAAAACAGCATGCCACTGTACTGTCATTCTTTCCTTTTTACCTCTCTCTCTTTCTCTTCCACTCATCCACTCATCCCATGCTCCTTTTCACTGTGCTGCTTGTTGAACAATGTTTTAATTAATTTTCATGACCAGAGATTTATTTATTTATTTATTTATTTTTACTGAAGTTAACATTAAAGGTTCAGTTAGGCTGTATATACACGTAAAGGTACAAATGTGTGTTGGTCTGGGGAGGGGGTGGTGAGATGGGCTTGTGTTGAAAGCTTGAACCTGAGACAGTGTGTGCCCCATACACGGTGGACTCCTCTTCTGGGAGCAGTGTGTATTCTCTGGTTACTGTTACACAAAAATATACACATGCGCACACACACACATACACACAGCTGCTTGGCACTTTTCTACATGACAAATGTAAATGCTTTCCTGCTCTATATATAGACCATTTCATACACTGCCCTGTCTGTGTTAAAGAGCTGGCACACGGTAGCCTTAGGTAACACACTGCTCACTGCTGCCAAGAGCATACCAGTATTTGTGTGTGTGCATGTGTGTGTATCTGTGTGTGTGAGAGTGTGTGTGTGTGTGTGCGTATGCCAGAATCTTGTCAAATTGTACTCTTCAAGTATGCAAGGATGGAGTCTATGTGGCTGAATAGTGAGGTCCTGGGCACTCTTTACTGATCTCTATGTGGATCTGTAGTCTTGCTTAGTATGAGAACATGCTTTATCTTTAAGGTCATAACATCACTTTACATCACAGGATTTTATTAAATATTCAACAACAGTCTCTATCATACATACACTGAGACACCTGCTCATTCATTGTTCCCTCTCAAATAAAGGGTATTGTATTTTGTTGGTATAATTGTCGCTACTGTCCAGGGAAGAAGGCTTTCTACTGGATTTTGGAGCACCTACCTCATCCTCAATTCCCCAACTCATTACACATGTTATGCAAAGGACTCTCTAAACAGCTGCCCCATTACCAACCCGCTTCAGTTCTTCCTCACTTCCTTTTTCCTGCTACCTCTCTCTGCCACATCTTTCCCTCACTCACTCACTCACTTACTCTCTGGCTCTTACACTGTACTTCCCTACCTACCATTATCTCTGTTACTAACAGTGTCTTTCCATATCTCTCCATCTCTGTTTCTTCTAACACACACACACACACACACACACATATATACACATACACTTTTTTATTTTTGTGGCTCACACACTTGTCACTCATTCATTTCCTCATAGGCCTGCTGACACATGCCTGTTGGTGTCATAACCTCTGTCTATCTGTCAGTCTGTATTTCTCTCTCTCTCTCTCATTTTCATAACACCAACCGCCAGTGGCCAATCAATGCCACCCACTCATCTCTCCATTTCTCTCTCTGTCTCTCTCTCCCTCTCCCTCTCCCCCACTCCTTCTCTGCCTTCCTCTTATTCACTCACACTTGCTCTGAGAGGGGGGGGGGGGGGGCTGAAGTCTCCAGGGGGAAGAAACTGACTCTCCCTCTGAACTCCAGCGTTCTGCCTTTAGCTAAAATGCTTCTCTCCAGGCTGCAGGAGCGCTTCTTTCCATGAGTGTTGTGGGCCTGCCAGATACAGAGCAAGAAACACACTTGAAAACACACTTTAAAACACTGCTTCATGACATATTTGGCTTTCTTCTAGATTCTGGAGAGTTGCTGTGAGGATTTGATTCATCAAATCAAATCAAATTTATTTGTATAGCACTTTTTACAATTGTTATTGTCAAAAAGCAGCTTCAGACAATCAGTAATTTGTAAAAAGACAAGAAATCAACAACGTAAGAAGACATGAAAACATGATAAAGATCCCCAGTGAGCAGCCAAAGGCAACAGTGGCAGGGAAAAACTCCCTCAGAGCTGGAGGAAGAAACTTGGGAGGAACCAAGACTCACAAAAGGGACCCATCCTCCTCTGGTCAGAACTATTTATAAATTATTGCTAAAAGTCACCAAACCATCTATACTGTTGAACTGCTCAGGTGTGCAACATATTATAACATAACATAACATAACATTCAACATAATATGATAATCATGGTGTAGTATAGCTTAATATAGTCATGGCAGTGATGGTAAGAGTAATGATGGTTAATAGTCGTAATATTATTAGGGGCAGATAGAGATCATTTAGGCTGTAACATGCTCATTAGGCAGGTAGCAGTGGTAGGAGGGTGTGCAGCTGGTCTGGTGTGGGTGCTGGGGGAGCCTGGTGGTCAGATTGGTTGGTGGCAGCTGGTCTGACGCAGGTAGAGGGGACCCCAGCGGTCAGTACTCCAGCAGGCCGGGCTGGATGAGTGGGTGACCATTTGCTCAGAGAAGGTAAAGAGACAGAGTTAGTTCAGGTCAGGCCTCAACAAACTCAATTCCCCAACTCAACACAGTTCCACTGATCCAGCTTTATTTCGCTCTAGCCCACGCCTGGCATTAAGCATGGTGCCAGTAGTTTGATGATTATTTGTTCCAGAGAGTCCTATTCTATTGGCAATACTTTTTTACAGGGACTAGAACACAAGCTGTGAGTGTGCATGTGCACATTTGTGTCAGCAATGTGTGCAACTTATAGTATCTGAATTCATTCATTAGAATCCAGTGTGTTTCACATCAGGTCAGTTCCTGCCTGTACATTTTGACACTGTTAGTGCTCGGACGGCCTTGGGGTTGGATGTAGTAGCAGCGCAGCAGAGAATGCTGTGTTTTACATAAAATCTCTGGTGAATTCTTCTCTATTCCTGGTTATTTTTGTGTTTCACTCTGGAGATTAGCGTTTCAGGCTGGTAGATAACTGTGGGATAACTGTGTTAAATCATTTTAAAATTGGTAAAAAAAAAAATGTTAATCCAAGTAAACTAGCTCATAGTAATATTTACAAAAAATGCTGTGGTCATTTATAAATAATAATCTATTTGACCTATTTTAAGGCTCATATTATTCTTTTGCAGAATAATTAAAGGCTGTGGGTATCCAGAGAGTAGACCAGAAAGTAATTAGGTGCTGAAATGAACCTGAGGATGCATGAGGAAGAATAAGTAGCTGAAGGGACTTTGATAGTGGTTCTCCCACAGCCACCCCCCTCGCTCTCTCACACACACTCCCTCTTTCTCCCCCTCCCATCCCCTCATTTTATCCTGAGTGAGGATGGACTCCCTGGTGGCATTGTCAAAGGCATGACGCGCACAGATGAAAGGCAAAAACACCCCAACACATCTGGATGGTGTGTGTGGGTGTTGGTGTTTGTGAATGTGTAAATAAGTTCACCTTGTAAATGTGCTCGATTCCCACTGTGGACTCCAGCAGGACTGTGGGACTGAAAAACACTGCTTGGTAATTAGGGAGGGAGTTTGAGAGTGTATGTGCAGGTTAAGGTATTTGGGTGCGTCTGTGATTATGTAAGTTCATTTAGCACTCAGTGAGCCTGCCACTGCTGGTGGAGCAGGATTAGAACAGTGCAGTTAATGTGAGCCTCTGCAGGCATGGCTTTAGTCTAGTTCTGGGTGGTATTGACGAAATTAATAATCACAGGATTCTCCAAATATATCACTGTGATTAAATGATATTTAATTTAGCATTAATCTAGTTAATGAGCTCATTCTTTCTGAGCACTGCTACTCCAAGCTAAATGAATGTTTATATACCTGACAGAGCAGGTTTTGATTGAAAGGAACAGAGACACAATTTGACAGAGTTTTATCTTGGATCGTTTATCCCAGGTAATATATAATGACCTAATGTAATGCCTGAAGTTTGCTTTCTCAGCACTGGCGCTATAAGGCTAATGTATAGGATGTCTGTCAGTCATGAGCCTCTCAGCTCCACTGCACAACTACAGAATCATACTACAGACCCTATGCATATCTTAGCCAATTGACTATGTTTGGGGTAAGGATAAACCGGTGAGCATTAGATTTTTGACACATTGGGACATAGACATAGCATTTCACATGTAGGAATTTACTCAGTTCAGGAGCAACAACCACCTTTCTTAGTCATCTGTTTTATTCTTAAACAGCTCATCCATATTCACAGCCGCGTTGCTCTCATTCTCTGCCATTCATTGGTGATAAACTGCCCAGTTACAGTGGCATAAGATCCTGTGGTAATAGATTGTGAGAAACGCTATGCCAGTAAAATATCTTTGAGACTTTCCAAGGTGGGAGGATGCTTTGAAAGAGCTAGTGCTCCTGTACGCTAGCTTTTCATGCAGAGTGTATGTACTTCCGCACTTCTGAATTCCCTTAGCTCTTAGCAGTCCCTCAACATTACGTTATCAATTAACATTTCGAAAAAAACTAACAACATTTGACATTCGTTAATCAATTCAGAATCATCCATGTCTGCATCGAAATGCATCTAAGAATCCAAATTTCCCCCCATCCCAATTCACACCAATATTCTTGACACTTTATAAAAATGAGGCTCAAATAAATAGCTAATTAATTATTATCTAATAGTGGGTTAACTACTGTTAATGGTTAATTAATAAAAAAAAATTAATAGTTTTTTAAAATAAAGACTTTGTTAATTTGTACTTATTATATACATTATAAAAATGTCTATATATTCTGTATAATGATTTATTTTATTGTGTCGCTAACTCTGTTTTAATTACATTGGTAATACTCATATGCATATTATGCATGCATATTTAACAAGTGTTAACTATTAAGAATCATTAATAAACTATAAGATTTTGCAAAGTTGCTGTTCATTGTGGCTTATTATAATAAAGTGTAGCCATATTACATTTATATTTACGTGATCTCTCAATACCTCTAAATACAGCATACTGGTATGTCACCCACCACTACTTCAGTCCACAGTGTGTGGTTACCATTCTAATTTATGTCATTAATAATGTCTTCCGGTAACATCAGTCCTGTACTGTCCATTTGTAGCAATCAGTCTGTAGCAAATCTGAGCCTTGTCAATACAGGCCAAGTCTGTGACCTACCAGGAGCTGTGGAAAGCGTGATAAATAAGGAGTTGACCTGCTTCCTAGAACTATAGCATTCTCTGGCAGAGAGGAAGTCCAGTTTTAGACCTGGTCATGGCTAGAAATGACGTCACATCTGCCCTCGACGAGTGGCAGTGTTCACCGTCTCAGCAAAGCAGTTTCAGTCTGTTAATCAGGCAGAAGAGTAGCGCTGAAAATCAACAGCGCTGCCGCAGGAGGGCATACCTACAATACATAGCAGTATAGATATAGCCTGACTCTTGTCTCGTCTCTAAGATTTCACTTGATGTTATGATTTTTAAGGACAGGCTCATAAATCCTAATGACGATGTAATTTCTTTTAAGCAGAAACCATTACTCAGTCAAATGTTTCTCTTCCTAATTTTAAAAGTGCATTGGTGGTACTTTTGACATGGTCCTGTTTCATACATTTTCATTTATGACAATAATAAATGAACACGGTTTACTGCACCCAACCCAGAAATCATATTTTAATTGTGAAAGTTGTAATGAATAATCCAGTTTTTGTGTACTTGTGTAATGAGTTTTTAAGGTTGGTAAGAGGGGGAGTCTACTACCAACAGAGAATTCTGAAGGAGAATCCTCAAAGCAGCTTGTGTTCATTGTTTGGTGCAACCCATTGATATAATGTTTAATTTAAATGTTTTATATTCAATCAGAACTAAGATAACACTATACAAACAGAAGAAATTCACCTTTATTTTTATTTCATGTATACACGCAGCTTTTCCCCCATTTTCTCCCCAATTTGGTAATCCCCCCATTGTATGCAATGCCTCGGATGCATGAGCAGTCAAGTCACAATTTTTTCGAACGGCTGCCGATGCAACATCGCCGGGCAACCAACGCACCTGGAGGGAAGTGCCCCATACCCGGCTCCAACGAAACAACCTGCAGACGCCAGTGACTGCCAGCACCGCAACGAAGCGATGGGGAGGGAGAGCAAGGCCAATTGTGCTTTCTTGGGGCCCCGGCTGCCAATGGCGCATCTTAATTTTTTTAAGAGTGCATATTCAGATTTGGTTGCTAATGATATTCATTTACACAAATGAAATGGGTTAATGTGTGTAAATCAATATTGGTTGCAAATTAGCTAAAATTGAGCTTTTGTCTGAAATTGATGTAGAACACATTGATTTCAATGGCCTGTAATAAATGCCCATCTTTAAATTACGTTACAAGTAGTAATTGTTGGGGACGAAGCACCCGCCACACACCTAAAAATAAAAATTAAAATGCACATACAGGAAGGAAAGGGCTTTCCTCAAAAGTATTGAATGTAAGAATGGTGATCATGTCTTTATGTGTGTGTTGTAGTTGGCGCAGGATGAGGGCAGTGCAGTGCGGGGTTTTGCAGTGGTGGAGTATGAAATGGCGGAGCAGGCGGAGGCCATGCTGCTCGAAATGGACCGACACATCATACAGGGCCACGAGATCCGCCTGTCTCTGTGCAGCCCTGGAACGGCCGGCCGCAGCACACTCGCCGCACTCATCGCTGCTCAAGGAGTGGTAAGACACAAACACACACAGGTTGATTTTTTTTCTGTACATTTATGCCGGATGAAGTAAATAACTTTCCCAGTTTTCCAACAGCATCTTAGGGTTAAGATCGTCTTAACTGGTAGAGAGAGTGTTCAGTGTGATGCTCACTCGATCGTTAAAGAACCTTTTTTGTGCTAAGAAGCTTTTGGTAAAAACCCAGCCCTGTTCTGTTTGCCTGTCCTCATACACAAAAATCAGTTTGGACAGAAACACTCCTTATGTTCATCAGTGGATTTGTAGTTAGCATCCAGTAACTGATTTGGTAAATGTCTTATTAATAATGCTTTATGTATAATCAAGATTAGGATTATGATGAATATGGCCATACACAGTCTGATGCAAAAGTTTGGACAACCCTGGTGAAATGATGTGTATTTTCAAAGCCGTAAGTGAACAAATCCGAATGTAACTATGGCAGTGTTCTGCAATTCTAGACCACCATTTCTATATATTTGTTAATATAATTGTTACCATAATTGCCGAAATACAAGCATGTATATTAGTGAGACATTCTCATTATTAATCTTGGACTTCTTGTTTAGAAGAATTGAGCGGAGTACATTCTGAGGCAGTATAAAAAAATGTAAACCTGGTCAGACAACACCAGTCATGAGTTTTCCTATACACACTGAATCATTTAGTATCTTAAAACTTTATTTGATGCTAAGAAATGGAATCACTTCCCACTCAGCTGAAGATTATCCATTAATAGACTTTTTTGGAAATCTCTGAACAAATATAACATATTAGCATCAAAATAAACATGTGGCATTAGTCTATTTAGAGTTATACCTGTAACTGTGTCTATTAAACAAACATGAAATAAATAAGCATTAAATAGACTGCTGTCTCTGGACAAGGGGCATGCATGTCAGCTGGTCTTGAGGTGTATTTGCGCATGAGCTGGCAAGCACTCTGTTTACATGTGGGGGCTCACTGCCTACTGATCCCACGTACAAAGAGAGGAACTCCTTCATAGACTAGAGCTTCCAGACACAGTTCACAATGTACAGTGGCTCAATTCCGATTGAATCAATTAAGATCTAGCTCTGGACATTGTCCCAGCCTTACTCATGGGAACACATGGGAACTGGATGAATTTGGGCATGTGGGCTAAAAAACTCAATCTTGTACCGTCGACTGCATGGAATCATAAACAGCATTTCTAACAGTGGGGAGTTTGGGGACCAATATATATATGCAGTATAGGCAGTCCTTGCGCAAGGTACATCAGTAAGTCAGTCAGTCAGTCAGTCACTCACTCACTTAGCTAGTCAGTAAGCGAAACTGGGAATTTGGGAATTTCCCCACTGCGGGACTAATAAAGGACTATCTTATCTTATCTTAACTGCTTCTTGTAGGCAGTGGTTGGAGCTGCACTGAGGAGTAGGGGAACCAGATCTGTGTTCTTCTTGTTGGTTCATTATATTCATGGTGTAAATGTTGTTTACATTTATTGTTTTATTTATTCTAATATTAAATCTTTTTTTTTTTTTTTTTTTACAAGTAAAATGCCCTTATTGCCCATATAAAGCACTGCACACACACAGACTCTGACTAATAAATACAGGAAACCTGTAGTAAATTAATTTGCCTCTGCTTTTCAAGATGGAATAAGAAAAAAGAAACTCTCAAAAGCATACACAAGCTCTTACACATACGCGTACACACACACATAGAGCTTGAAAGATGTGAGGGTGAGGCAAAGGCAGTGGCAGTTTAATTACAGTATTCACACAGTGTGCTGTTGCAGACATAGTCCTCTGTGCTGCATTTCCCAGGCTGGAAATAAAGCTTGCTGCTATTTTAGAGATGTGGGACCGATACGGTGGAAACCATGCACCAGGCTAATCTACACCAGCATCAGCTCAAGCAGCAACGCTAGGAGCCATTCTCATTCTCATTGATAGTGTTAAACATTCTACGAAGCACACACTTACACACACACGTGCGGGACTCCCACCTGCCGGTAACATGCAGCTCGATTTTTTTTTGGAGCGTTTCTTTAGAAAAGTGTTACTTTCATTGTTCAAGAGACCAATGAGAAGAAAGAATCCCACACACACCCGCCCACACACTCGCACGTTTTTGCATGTTCTCGGGTAGTCGTCTCGGCGGATTTGTGTCAGGCATGGATTTTTTTTCCCCCACCGATCCAAATAGGTCGGCTTTCTTCTTGAATCAATGCTTAATTGTGTTTATCGAACTTTCTTTATTCCGTCTTCCTCTCCCTTGGACATAGCTGTGTAGGCAGTTCTGCTGTTTTCCAGCCGTCGCTACATCAGAGCCTCCGTTGATTTAGCATCAGCGGAGGAGCCACAAAGCAGGGAAGTAAATATCTCAAAGGCCCCTGTTTCATTTTCCATTTTCTATCAGTTTTTCCTTTAGATAAAAATAAGAAAGTGCATACATCCTCCTCCCCTCTGTTCTCGTCTGCTCTTCTCCTCTCCATCTTTCCTCTCTCTCTCGCTGCCCGTCTCTTTTTGCCTACTACTTTTCCATCCTGCTGTAAAGCCTGCTATCTATCTCCCCCTCTCCTTGAAGCACGTCAAACCAAACAGAAGGAATGCAAGTTGACATTTCTCTGCAGACCTACCCCTCCAAGCCACAAGCAGCACTCTGCTCAAATGACAAATGTGGCTTCTTCTGTCTTCCTGAAACACACAGACACACACACACACACATATACAGACTGAGGGGGCGCAAGCCTCACTCCGACAGAGCTTGAGCCTGGGGCTGGTGCGAAAGCCCCTGCCAGTGTTTGACTTCACTGTGTTTTCATGGCAGAGCAAAATTGGAGCTGCCTGGGGACTAGCAGGTGTCTTCACTGGCTCTGCTCAATCCTCACAGGCTGAGAGCTGTTATGATACAGGAAGAGTGTATGCATGGCCACTGGATGTGTCTATCACATTCAATTAGATACAAAAGGGGTAACAGAGCTTCCCTGTTGCATTGGTATCAGTAGTCTGCTTCAACTGTGGGCAAAGATCTCCCAATGCAAATCGGAATATTTGTATTTGTATCAGAAATGTCCACAAGTTTATCTCTATGGCAGATCTTAAGTCTCTGGGTTACGAGTCTAAGTCAAAACTAGGTCTTGAGGTTTTTAGGGAGGGAGTACAAGGTGAGCCGTTGGCCCAGGTGCTCCTCTCCTTTCTTGTGTTTCTCAAGTCTTTGGGTGCAGGTTTGAGTTAAGTGTCTAGTCTTTAGGTGCAAGTCTGACTTGGGTCTCTGGTCTTTAGGTGCAAGTTTAAGTTGACTGTCTAGTCTCTAGTCTGAGTTGAGTCTCTAGTCTTTAGGTGCAAGTGTGAGTTGAGTCTCTGGTCTTTAGGTACAAGTCAGAGTTGAGTATGTAGTCTTTAGGTGCACTTTGAGTTGAGTGTCTAGTCTCTAGGTGCAAGCCTTAGTTGAGTTTCTACTCTTTAGATGCACTTTGGGTTGAGTGTCTAGTCTCTAGGTGCAAGGATGAGTTGAGTGTCTAGTCTTTAGGTGCAAGTCTGAGTTGAGTATGTAGTCCTTAGGTTAAGGTCTGCATTGAGTCTCTGGGTGTGAGTCTGTGCCAAGTCTCAAGTCTCTGTGTTTTACTGTCCTGTTTCTCTGCCATAAAACCCACATTTTTTGGCACTTTTATTTTTTACTGTTGAGTGAAGCACTTGGCATTTGTTGCAAATAGATTACTTATAAAACAAATACAACAACAGTAAAATCACTACAATACCTATAATGTAATGCGCAAACGTTCGTCCTATATTTCCCCCAACAATGTGAATGACCATAGCAAAACTGACTGGCATTCACACACATGAGGCCAAAGCTTTACTTAATTTACTGCTGTAGTGATTGCAGCAGTTTTGGTAGTGTTTTTTTTCTGCCTCAAGTCATTTAAACATTAAATTCATTTCACGAAATATACTTTTATACTACACTATAACTATATTTACTTTAATGTATTTTATTTCTCTTCAAAATCTACATTATCTGAGAAGAAACAAATATCAGCTCAGAGAAGATACTGTAATGCACTTTTATTCACTTGACTTTAACTTCAGCATGTACGATGTGTAGCCGTCTTATCTGAAAAGAAGCTCATTGGACTCAGTATCCGCAGAGACTTAGTCAAGGAGGGGCTGGCTATAGAAATCCCTAGTTATGGGAAATAGAACTCAGGTGGTTGAGGCTGATGTTTAGTGGCCATTTCTGTATTGTTGGTAAATAATTGAAATCTGTTGGCCACTAACAGAAGCAGAGTCCAGATGTGGCTGGTAAAGAGGGTATTTGTAGTTTTTCCAGCAGAAGCTAGGATGTCTAAGAGTCATGTAGTGTAGATCATGGGCCGTTGTTTCGAATCGCAGTCTGTTGCTCCATCCTCACACTCTGCCAGAAGCATATGGTCCTCTGTGCCACACCCCCCCCCCTTGCTTTATCTGTCTGTCTGTCTCTACCCAAGAGAGAGAGAAAGACCATACTGCTGCATCAACCTTATCTCTCTCACTCAACTGCATTAGTACACAAGGTTTTTACTTTTACACACCAAAATGTGTTTGTGCGCAAGCATGTGTGTGTGTGTGTGTACTGGCCTCTTGGGAAACAGTATGCAACAGATGGAGTTTCGGTATGATTGGGATGAAGCCATTCTACTTGCAGACATCTCCTATCTAATGAGGAGATCAGAGCTCCTACCATTCATGCCAACATGCTCTCTTTCTCTCTCTCCCTCCCTCTCTCTCTCTCTCTCTCTCTCTCACACACACACAACCCCCACAGACTCAGGCTTTTGACTACTTCAGTTTCAGTCTTGCACCAACTTATTATTGAATTTGAAAAGAGCAACCAGGAACCACTGTGGTGATGTTAGTGTGTTTGTGGGACGAATATATGTGCATGTCTGGTATGACTGGACAACATGACATTTTATTGTCCAAGGTATTATAAATAAATGAGTAATTATCATACACATAATTTTGGATTTATTTTTTTATTTTCTATTACCCCTTTTCTCTCACTTATACTAGTTTTTCTAGCAAGTACTACAATATCACCAGTGATTTGGCGGGATAGTGGATGAGGTGATATGATTTAAAAGGGTTTTGCCAGATACCAGATTCTATAGTTAAAGTCAAACAGTAATTTACTGTTAGGATTGTCAGTTGTGTCAATTATGGATCGCCCCTAAAAAAGTATAGGTTTGCAACTCAAACAGCAGATACACACCCCTCTGAAATCATATCAGTTTTGTAGATCAAGGCAGGGGCATGGCTATGCCATTTATGGCTCCACATTTCCAACTGCCAAAAAATAGTTTCTAGTGCAGCTAAGTAAGTAATAGTCCCATAAATGTTGGTTGTAAAGCAAACATAGTACAATACTGTGTAAAGAAAATAATGAGGGTCACAAAATCTGACTTCATTCAAAGACAGTAATGTGCCTAGAGCTGTAAAAGGTAGGGCTCTGGTTAATTAGCTAAAACCCCCTTCTGTCAGTGAGTAACTGGGCAGCTAAATGCCTAGATGTCAGCAATGATATGTTGTGCTAGAAATGTCTTTTTTTCTCTCCGTCTCTTGATTTGGAAGCTAAAATGAAGTACATTAGTTAATTGTCAGCTATTCTAGAAAGAATTGCTATCCGTGCTACTCCAGACTTGGCACTCTGCTAACTGCAGTATGTCATTTTGGAGAAGTGGGCAGGATATCGCTCTAGAGAACCTCATCAGTCTATGTGATTCTTTCACTTTTAGTGATGGTTCTGTATCTCTTAGATTGTCCAGAAAAACATGTCCTTTAGAGGTGGCTCAAAGTGCAAATTACATTTCCTGACTGTAGGGAGAGACCAGGAGCAAGAATTTTTCACAGTGTTGCCTTAATGTTTTTTTTTTCAGTGGTTCCCATCATATATAGGATTTTTTTTATTGTAACACCCTATTAAGGTTTAAAGGTTACGATTTTGATGAACTTGTTTGTTAATTTGCCATAATTATTCATGTAAATGAAGTAAGCAGGTGCTGATTGTCAGGTTAGCGGTTTCTTCAGTATAGTATAAACAAGCTACTTAATACAGGTGCTTTATCAGTGGTAATGATAACCCTTTGACCCTTTGATAACCCAATATTGGTTGGGTGCTAGATGCTACATAGTAGTATGGTACTTGACAAACACTGTAGACTGGACTGTGTTGGACAATGTAGTAGAAGCCCTTGAAATATGTACATATTGTATAAATATTGTAAATATGTACCTTTTTACTATATTGTCCCACACATAGTGTGGACGTAGAATTACGCATGGCAGTCAGTGGGTTGGGTGAGGTTAGTTTTTCCTCACAACTAGACCTACTGGTACATAATGCTTTAGAAAAATAGATAAAATTGGATATCTGGCTTGTCCATATGTGGATGATACTTATCTACTGGATATTCATGGCTTTTTGTGCAATTTATTGTCTCTTTTCAGGACTCAAATATGCCTAGCTTTCCTGTGCATGCTCAAAATACAAAAAAACAATAAGAGCCACTCTGGGTTTTATGAGAGCTCAGATGATAATGTCTCTCTACAAAGTATAAGAATGGAGCTATTATGTGTCTGTAGCCTTAACGGAAGTGTGTGCGTCTGTCTGTCTGTGTTTTTTTACAGATGCTGAGCAATAAAAAGGGTTTGCTGCCAGAGCCCAGTTTGGCTCAGCTCCTCAACAGCATGACAAATCCAGCTGCCCTTCAGGTGCTTATGAGACCATACCACGCTGGCAAACGAGGAGGTACACCCATGCAGACACATGCACTTGTTGACCATTTTTATAGTTTTTTTTACTCATTATGCAAATGAACTACTGAATATTCAACAGCACTTTGGGAAAGTATTTATATAAACAGAGCAGTTGAGAGTTTTCAATTAGCCCCAATTGCAAGCATTTAAGTCTAGAGGTTAATAACACACTACATTTCAGTCCAGAGCTTGGTAACACACCACAGTTCATTCTAGAGTTTACTAACACACCACATTTCCGTCCAGAGCTTTGTAACACACCACAGTTCAGTCTAGATTTTATAACACGCCACATTTCAGTCTAGATTTAATAACACACCACATTTCAGTCTAGAGTTTACTAACACACCAGATTTCAGTCCACAGCTTAATAACACACCACATTTCAGTCTAGAGTTTACTAACACACCACATTTCAGTCCAGAGTTTACTAACACACCACATTTCAGTCCAGAGTTTACTAACACACCACATTTCAGCCCAGTGTTTATTAACACACCACATTTCAGCCCAGTGTTTATTAACACACCACATTTCACTCTAGATTTAATAACACACTACATTTCAGTATAGATTTAATGACACACCACATTTAAGTCCAGAGCTTAATAACACACCACATTTCAGTCTAGATTTAATAACACAGCACATTTCGGGCTAGAGTTTAATAACACTTTTCAGCCTAGAGCTCAATAACACATCACCCATGTGTGATGACAATGTCAGAAGCTGATCTTCAGTTCAGCAGGCCGGACCAGGTCCCTCTCTTGAAAATCTAATCATATATTAAAATGAACTTTTCAATGGGTTGGAGGATAAATGAGCTCCGGAAAGCCCGCAAGCTGAAGCTTAAGGAGAACACACAATTAGCCCACCAAATATAGCCCATGATTAAATCTTAAACTTCTCTACCTATTCTGGAACAAGTTGCCATTAGTGCTCAAGCTGGAATTGGAAATGAGGAGAATGTAGGCTGCTAGCATTGACCATGCTCTTTGTGTTCTTTCTGTACCCTCAGCACTCACCTTTTCCTTCTGTTTAATCACTTATTTAATAATTTATTTCCATTTCTTGTAAGCCTTCACCACATGACCGTCTTTTTCTTTTTCATCTTCAGGGAAATTTCGTCCTAATGCTGTTCCCTTTCTTCGACCACCACTGACAGCAGCGCTGCTTCAGCTAGGGAAAGCACAGCAGGTAGTTCACTCTTTAACACTTTCACACATTTACTCTTTCTGTTCTCTGTCATCCCTTCACTTTCCTCTATCTGTATTACCTCATTCTCTCTCTGCCACTGTCCCTCCCTCTCCCTCCCACTATCTTTCTCGATCTTTCTTTATCTTTTCTCTGTTTCTTTCTGCATATCTTTCTCGATTTCGGTCTGTCTTTCTACCCCCTTCTCTATTTTTTCTTTTCTCATTCTCTTCACACTTTTTTGTACTGTTTCTCTCTCTTTCCCTCTTTCCCTCTCCCCTCTTCTTTGCCCTCTTTCGTGTTCCTCCTCTGTCCCTCTTTTTTCTGTTTCTCTCTCTCTCTCATTGTGACTGATGAGCGACACAGAAACCTATGATCATTCTGAAAGTGGAGGCAGTGGAAATGGCACATTTACAATTAACAGGAACAGGAATTAATTCTCAATGAGTTTTTACACACATATTCTCTCTCTCTCTCTCGCTCTCTCTCTGTCTCTCTCTCTCTCACACACACACACACACACACACACACACACACCTATGCACTGGCTGTGCTATTCCTCTCCTCTCTGTCATGCAGAATGCCATGCTAGGGAATGGACTGGTACTGCAGAACCTTCTCCATATGCAGATGGCTCAACAGCAACTTCTGCACATCAAGGACAAGCACCTCACTAATGTAAGGGCGTTTGTTGGTGAATATGTGTGTGGCGTGGACGCGTGTGCCAACATGAGTGTATACCTGTGTACAGTATGTGCATGTGTCTTTATTTCTGCCTCTACAGAAATAGGTGGATATGTTGTCTTTATCTAAAGCCAACGTTATTCAGCAGCTGCTAAAGTGGCGTGCGTTCTCCTGAGAAATGATTGCTTTGTTCTGTGCTCTCGCTCTCTTTTTTTTCTTCTAAGTAATGAAAGCTGTGACTTTCACTCCGGAAGACATTATTTTTGTTTAGCTTGCATGCTTCTCTGAGTGTCGGAGAGCTTGCGGGCAGAATTATACTTTTATTTGATATTACACAATAACAGTTCACTTCAGCCCGGAGGAAGTTTGAAGAAAGGCACGAACATGATGTATGCAGTTGTAACCCCGAAAGAACATCGTCTGCATATCCTTCATTAATTCCCTATGATGAGTCTGTGTGCAGGCAACACGGTGTAATATGCCCCAGCCTGTATGAAAGTTTGCCTCAAACGTTAGACTGTCACATTGTATAACTGCATGAAAATTGTGCTTGGTGTGTACATATAGCAGTAATAACGCATGCATTTGTTGGATGGGATACAGTTCGTCTCAGTGTTTACATTCATGTTATATAAACAGTTTATGAATATGAACTATATGAATTACAGACTACATTGTCTAGCCTTTGTGTATATGTATATATATTATATGTGCGTGTGTGTGAATATATTAACAGGTGCAACAACTAATCGACTTAGTCAAATAAAAGTCATGACCAAATTACTTTGCAGCTAATTTATTAGTCAATTAGTTGTTGATATCATGTTTATCATTGTAACTAGAAGTAATTTGAAAAGCATGAGAACTGTGGATTTATTGCCAAAATTTGATCGTACCAATGTGGAATACTGTTTTACTGACGACATTACTTGTTTACTAATGAGAGTAACTATGCCAAAATAAAAAGGTAGAATTAAATTATATCTCAAAAAGAACAATATAGTGGTGGACCAATCTCAGCAGCAGTTACCATGGTGTGAGTGAAGTGGCATGATAGTGAGTGTAGCACTTTTGTGAGAGCATCAGACTCTGCAGAAAGCTGCACTTTCAATGGTTTCAATGTGCTGATGTGCAGAGCAGCTAAACCTGCATTATAGTCCAATTATTAAGAGTCTGTGTTTATGAATCCAATCTGTAGAGTGAGATCTTATGAAGTATGCAATCACAATCCTTACCCACTGTCTACTTTCCTTCCATCTTCTACCCATCCATATTCTCTTTCTCTCCTCTCCAGATACCTAGTCTTTTAGGAGACCCCTCCCGGCTACTCCTCCATAAAGTTCTGGGTCTTCGTGCTCCGACCCCAGTACCACTGGCAAAGGGGCTGCTGGGAGATTCCCCCACTGGTGGGTTTTGTTAGCTGGTCTTGCGTAGGCAGCCAGACCCCCTCCCTGCACCCCAAGTGCAGAGGTCTGTGCTGCTGCTTCAGAGAAATCCATTTGCAATGCAAATCTCTGCACTGTTTGAGAAACCCATTATGAATAGTTAAGGGCTGCTACTTCAATCAGTATTTTGTCCCTTTGTGATGTTATTCAGTGCATGTGTGTGTGCACACACGCCATTATCTAATATATTAAAGCAGATGAAAGCTTTGAAATGTATGTACATGTGTATGGTCATTACCATTTCAGTGTGAGTGCGGTATAATCCTGAATGGGGATCAAAGAAGAATGTCCTCCTTTTCAGGATATCCATGTTTTTATTTTAAATGTCTCTTAGCTTTAGCAACAGAATCCTTGTAATCCACATAATTTAGGAATATAGGAAGGAAAAATAAAACATTTTCACCTTTTGTTTGACAGTTGAATTCAGGATAAATACTGCAGTCTCACTCTTTTCTCCCTTTTTAAAGAGTTGGGTCAGGAGTCTGCTCCCGTCTCATCCCAGGCCGGAGGCTCGATAGCGGGGCTCATGTCCTACACCCAAGGTCGCTCTCACACCAGCTCCAGCACAGATCAGAACGGCATCTCTACCACCCTTCCTCCTCAAGACAAGCAGCCTGCACCTCCAGGAACTACAGGAGGCTCTGCTAACGCTCAGGCACAACTGCACAACTTCCTTCCTGGTTTAAGCAGAGCAGGTCTGGGCCCCTTACTAGGGAACACAGCTCAAAAAGCTTCACTCAACCCCCACAGTACTACACCAGAAAATAACACGGGTGTTACAGTGAGTGTGTTTTTTGCCTATTTAGCATTTTTTATTTATTTAGAATATCTGTATACAGTCAGGTCCATAAGTATTTGGACAGCGACAATTTTAAAAAGACACAAATGTAAATTTTGTCAAGAACGTTACTTTAAATCCTTTAAAGCTGAGGTCTACTCTTCAGTGACATCTTGATTAATCTGTAGGTAATGTGTGTATGCATGTATACTCAAGCTTATGTATGTCTTTGTATAGCTAGCCATTATATGAATTTTTTAAAAGCACCCTCATTCTGTCTCTTACGCACACAGTCACTCTGTTCCCCCAGACATTTTTCTCTACAAATTTCTTTCTGCCCATTCATGTGTGTGTTTCAGTGTATGAGTTTGCTGGATCGGTTTTAAATACCTTGATAATTGCTTCCCCATAGCAACCTTTCTTATCATTGAATTACATTGAAGTTTATTTCTGATAAAGTTGAGATTGAATCAAGGCCTTACAAAGACAATAACAAGTCTGCCCTCTCCTTGCACAGACCCAACCCAGCTGTCAGACGTCTCTGCTGGGAGAGCCACCCAAAGAGGTGAAACTGCCTTCCAATCCTTACCTAAACCTGGCCAGTGTACTGCCTGGAGTGGTACTGCAAGGTATATTTGCATCATCATCATATCTAAATACTGCTTAAAGGAATAGTTAGTTCAGCTTACGTAATTTTTAACTTCTTAAATCTTAAAGTTAGGTTTAATATAAATTTCTATAAAAAATGTCTTGCATAAGAACTAAATGTTTGGCCTTCCTGAGCCAGTCCTCCCACTAACACTCTATTTCAGAGTAATGTCCATCATTGCTCATTCTTCTGTCTATCATTCTTCTAGTTATATTTTTCACTCACACTACCACTCTTGAGTTGATAGACAGAAGAAGTGGGGGCATTTTGGAGAATTTCTATTGATCCATTAGTCATTAGAAATTGCACAATGTAAAAACCCTTTCATTCAAATGATGGCAAATTGTGTAAAAAGAAGAAAACTTTTTAGCTCAGAGTTTTGTTTAATAAAATTAATGATACCAGCACCAGCAGCTCACCTGATCCACTTTAACAAAGGAATGATTAGATAAACTAGGTAATGGTAAAGATAATTCAGGGATTCTTTAAAGAAAGCTTATGAAAATGCTTAAGCAAATACAATTATCACAATCACAATGATTCTTTATGTTTATTCATGTTTTGTTTGTTTTGAGCAAACACAGCCCACATATTTAATTTTACAATATATCTTTTTAGAATTAACACCTATGCATAGTGCTGTATCTATGTACTGTATATACACAATGCAAAAGTAATGGGGGCACCTGCTCATTCATAGTTTCTTCCGAAACCAAAGACACTAAAAAAGAGCTTATTCTGCTTTTGTTGGAGTAATTGTCTCTATTGTCCAGGGAAGGCTTTTTACTAGATTATGGAGTATTGCTGTGAGGATTTGATTGCATTCAGCAACAAGAGCATGAGTGAGGTTACAATGTTGAATTATCGTCACCCCACCTCATCAGCAACTCTCCAACTCATCCTAAAAGTGTTGGATGGAGAACCATCATTTCAGAGAATGCAGTTCCACTGCTCCACAGCTCAATGCTGAGGGTTTCATACCCTTATAGCCCACACCTGACATTAGGCATTAGCCAATAGCTTTATGTTTATCTGCTTCAGAGAGTCATATTGTATTGGCAATACTTCTCTAAAGAGGCTAGAAAAGCTGTGTGTAAAGTAGATGTATGCACTTATTAGAAGATCCACAATCATTTGGAAATACAGTGTATATAATTTCTTTCTTTTAAAATTTTTGTTCAGATATTATTTTGGGTTAGGGTTATCAAGCAATGATATCATTATAATGAAGATTATTAAAAAATATACCCACGTGTACACACACACACTTAGTTAGAATATGACTTTGATGAATCGTGAACTGCAGTGTCCCCCTCTTCTAGCTCAGTATTTCACACTCTTGTGTTTACAGTTCAGATCTGCCTTGTCTCAACTGTTCCCCGCTCAAGGCTACATTTACCGCCAGGGTGCCAACAGCTGGCAGACACAAGCGGCAAAGTCTGTGTGTGTGAGTGGGTGTGTGCAAAAGGAATGTTGGAAAGGCCTTGGTTTATTACTCTCTCTTTCTCTCTCTCTCTTTTCTGCAGCCCCCAGCAGCAGCAGTAGTAAAGGTCAGGCAGTCAGTGGAACCTACAGCTCAATCCTGCCTCCTGCTTCACTCTCGAGCACTCAGTACACTGAGAGCACCACCTCAGAGTACACACACCAGTACACTCAGCAATACTCCCAGGTAAATCACACAAACATACAAAAAATGACATGCAGATGTTCCCAAATTGAAATGTTTCTCTGAGCCTGACAGGACCTGACGGTTCATGACAGGTTTTGACAGGTTTACACATCATTCCTAAATATTTGTGAGGCTTGGGTCATGTTCACATTTCACCATTTTCATTTGCCATCACCCCTTGATGTTAACTTCCATTTACCCTTGTTTAGTTTTTTTTTCTCCCTGCATGTTTTTTTTGTGTTGGTATTTTACAGAGAATCACTTGTTGTATTGGTAGCGGGGTCCACTGCTATCAAAAGTTATTTGGAGTAGATATAATGTAGTTTTTGTCAGACTAAAACACTTTTAGGATGTTGTTTTTGAAGGTACTGATTGATGAACACATTTGTTGTTCTATCAACCAAATTTTGGGATAGCTGATAAGTGTGCTGTTTAAGTGATCTGATGATGGCTGTCATTGTCGAGAGTTTTATTCTGGTTCAGATGGCAATTTAGGGTCCTGCTCATGTTCACTCATTCCCCTGCAGAACTCAGACATGTCAGCACAATCAGTTTATATGCTAGAGGAATGTCGTATTTACTAGTTTTCTTAAGCTGTTTTATAAACACCAAAACCAATCAAATAATGTTGACCAGTCTCTGTTTTGTTCTTGGCACAGAGGGGGGGCAGAGTGCTGCTGTGCCATCCCTGCCTAACATTGAGGAGATCCCCCTTATGCCACCACAACAGATCTACTCATTCAAGAAATGGATTCCACAAGACCTTTGAAGGTGTCCTGTGGAATCTGGTAACAAGCTGTTAGTGGCAGACCCTTTTTAGTCTTGTAAGTTGGGGTCTTGGTTTAAGTTGTGGTCGGATTTCCATGAGCATCAGTGAGCCCTAGGTGCCCACGACCCCATCCTTTCCTTTTGGTAGGTACTGACCACTGCAAACCAGAAAAACCAGACGAGACCTGCTTAATGTTTTGGACATCATAATTGCCATCATAATTTGGCACCTTGTCAAAGTGCCTGAGATCCTTTGCTTTTTCATTTTTGGGAAACTGTTTACTTGCTGCCTAATACATCACACCCCTTGATAGATGGCACTGTAGATATAAATAATCAACCTGTCAGTGGTACTGATGTAGATATACATATGCAACATATTTATGCAAGTTTGGGCACCCCTGGTAAAAACATATGTCAGTGTAAAAAGTCAGTAGAGGATACACTGATCTCCTGAACAATATTTTAAGCAAGAATAGATTTAAGCAAGTTTTTACTATGAAAATAATCTAAAGATCACTATTCAAACATTTAGGGATTCCAAAAAAGAAGTCTCAGATTTAACTAGCTTGTTAGGGCTATGGCCATGTTCCAAAAATCAACAGCCATGGGCCCCTCTAAGCAGCTGCACATGATAATAAAAAAAAATAAATTCAGCAACTCAACTTAGCTGCTACAAAAAGTGTTTAAATGCAGTAATACTTGCCAGTGGCTAAGTACTGATCATGCAGGGAGCCCAAAAATTATTTTTTTGCTTTGGGCCTGTTTTCTTTTTGTTCATTTGAAACAATAAAAGATGGGAATAAAAAAATAGAAAATATGTATCATATTTAACATATTTAAACTGACTAAACAAATTTTACTGATGGTGCTGAAACATTTGCATGTCTATGTATATATACCTACTAAAAGCGATCCAAAGAAGATCCCTAGATCTCAACCCGATCAAGCATTTGTGGACTGTTCTGGTCCATCTTACGGCTTACAGAACTTGAAGAAGCTGCTGCGTGATACCACTGGTGTCTAACAACATCATGCCATCTATGCCTCAGTGGTACACAATGTTAAGGCTGATCAATGTATACTGTTGATCTTTTTAAGTTTCCCTCTAACAACATTTTGCTTAAGAACCTTATTGAAATGTCATATTGGAAATACTGAAGCACAATTTTTATATGAAAGAAATAAATCGGCTAATAGGAAAAGCTTTCTGTGGAGTGGTGTGGCCCAGCTTTTAACTGTTACTGTTTGTGCTGTAACCAATTCATTTGATTTTATGATTGAGCAAATTGTTCATAGCTTCCTGTTCCTTTCTGCCTGAGCTGTTTTTTTTTCCTTCAGTAGATGACGTTTAAGATGAGTCACTTGGTCATTTGCAGAATGATGTGTAATATCCACTTTGGCCTTCACGGGTGAAAAAACTGTATTGAGCATTTGTTAGTGCTGAGAAAAAGCACTGTGGCCATGTAGAGGCCTCAGGTAATTTTTTTGCTTTCCAAAGTACTGCTTGTTAAAGCACTCAGAGCTTACATTCGAGACTGAGAACACTGGTTTCCTGGATCTAATGTCCACTTTTCTCTACAGTTTAGGCTATAGTGAGTCTTCCTTTTCATCTCTGTCTGTCTGTGTTTCTCTTTTTCTTTTTTTCTCATAATCTCTAACTGATTCCGCTACTTATATTGCTGTTTAGTCTCAAACATGATAGAAGGGGAAGCAGGGGCCTGGCAGATGCCTGCAGTAAAATGAATAAGGGAGTGATGAAAAGTCAATAGAGAAATTTAGGGGGATCGTGGCAGAAGGAGGATGAGCTGTAGCAGCAGTGAGCAGAGACTTTGGAGGAAATATGAACAGCAGAACTGAACTCTTTCCATTGTCACACAGGTTACGGAAGGACAGAGCAATGAAGCTGTCTCTCTGACTAGCTCTCTTTTTCTCTTTCTTCAGAATCTATAATAGAGCATCTTTATTTCTTTACTTATCTTTAAAAGAAAGACATAGACATGCTTAAACACCTGTTTGTTTGTATACAGTGTTTTGTCATTTTGCCTCTGCCACAACTGTGTGCTAATGGTTTTAAAATAAAGCCAGCAAGTGTGCATGAAGTCCAGCTTTTAAATATTAGTTCATCCAAGATTTAATGGACAGATAATACCAAGATGAACTTGAGTGAGTAGAGGAAAGAGATCAGAAGCTGTTAAACATATCATCTGTTAAACATGGTGGAGGAAGTGTTATGGCATTGGCATGTATGGCTGTCAATGAAACTGGGAACTGGGTCACTGGTTTATTGATGTTGTGAGTGTTGATAGGTGATAGGTGTTTTACAGTACAGATTGTTAATGAGCCAAAACGTACCACGAGAGCAATTTTTTTAATTTGACCTCAACACAACTTTGCTTTTCACTTACTGGAGGCAGCTGCAGAAAAGGCCTGGCAAAGCATCTCAACAAGTATTAAAAATACTTCCTATAATTATGTTCACTTGTTCAGTTAATTTTTAAAGCTGTGAAAATTCAGGGCCTACGTAACAAATGGCTGTAATTCCTAAACGATGAATGCAACATTTTTGTTAAATCCATTGAATTAGAACTGTGATGTAAGAACATATATTAAATCATTTTCAAAGCCTAACTTTAATCCTAACTTTAAAAGGTCAGAGCCATATAGCTTACTCTCTAAAAAAAAAGTATTCAGAAGGGGTACAAAAACATGCACACATACACACACCCTCCTTGGCTGACGTTTGGGAGGATAAGGGCATTTACTGGGATTAAGTGGCATGAATATGAGTCTCCTGTTCCTTATATCACTGCCAGTGCACCTCTGAGAAAGCAAGAGAGAATGTGGGAGAAGGAGAGAGAAAAGGAGGTGGATGGGGGGAGGAGGGTTGGCTGGGAGTAGTTTTGTCCCATCTGGTCCCTCACTCCCCCGCAATCTTCAGCTCCAGAGAAATGAGACAACGAGCTTTCACGCTGGATAAAGAGAGGGGGGTGATAGAGAGAGAGAGAAGGAGAGAGTGAGTAATCAGGGCATGTCAGAAAGAGTGGTGAAAGCGAATGGAGATTCGTATGCTGCTGGAATAATGGAGAGAGAAAAAGGAGTGAATGAATGAAAGAGAGGCAGTAAGAGCTCAAATATAGAGCAAACACCAACAAGTACAAGCATACAATCAATGAGTCGTACGTAACTGTGATTTTCAGGACTAGTATAAATAAGGTTAATACCTTATTTATACTGTCCTTAGAATGTTCATCTCTTATTTACACCATGTTCATGTTCAGCCCTTGTTCACACAATACTAGACTGTTCTCCACATTCACACTGTTCCAGAATGTTCATCCCATATTCAAACCTTTCTAGAATGTCCATCTAAGAAGATGTCTTTTGTAGACTGTTCTAGAATGCTCCTCCCTTATTCAAGCTGTTCTAGAATGTTCATTCCTTATTTACACTATTCCAGAGTATTCATCCCTCATTCACACTGTTCTAGAATGTTCTCTATATCCACACTGTTCTAGAATGTTCTCTATATTCATACTGTTCTAGAATGTTCTCTATATTCATACTGTTCTAGAATGTTCTCTATATTCATACTGTTCTAGAATGTTCTCTATATTCATACTGTTCGAGAATTTTCTCTATATTCACATTGTTCTAGAATGTTCTCTATATTCACACTGTTCTAGAATGTTCTCTATATTCACACTGTTCTAGAATGTTCTCTATATTCACACTGTTCTAGAATGTTCATTCCTAGAATGTTCACATTCTTCTAAGATGTTCATGTCTTCTGAAGACTCCAGAATGTCCATGCATTATTTACATTCATGTAGAATGTTTATCCCTTATCCAATCTGTTCTAGGATGTTCATCCTTTATTTACATTGTTGTAGAATGTTCATCACCTATCCACATTCTTCTTAGATGTTCATGCCTTTTGTAGACTGTTCTAGAATGTTCATCCTCTACATTCACACTGTTCTAGAGTGTTCATCCCTTAATCACACTGTTCTACAATGCCCTCTACATTCACACTGTTCTAGAATGTTCATCCCTTAATCACACTGTTCTACAATGCCCTCTACATTCACACTGTTCTAGAATGTTCATCCTTTATTCGCACTGTTCTAGAATGTTATCTGCTTTCAGTGTTGTAGAATGTTGACTCCTTATTCATGCTGTTCTAGAATGTTCATCCCTTAATCACAGTTCTACAATATCCTCTACATTCACACTGTTCTAGAATGTTCATCCTATATTTACACTGTTCTAGAATGTTCATCCCTTAATCACACTGTTCGACAAAGCCCTCTACATTCACACTGTTCTAGAATGTTCATCCCTTAATCACACTGTTCTAGAATGCCCTCTACATTCACACTGTTCTAGAGTGTTCTCTACATTCATAAAGCGTGACTTGTATTGCAGTGGAGTAAAAGTAAATTACACTCTCCATCTGTAGGGGGAGCCCAGGAGCAAAAAATCCCAATTATTGCTAATGCTGCTTTAGCGTGTTATCAAGTAAAGGCAGACAGTAATGTTCCATTGAATTTGATCAATACTGCCCAATTTTAAATCCATTAACCTGGGAGGAGTGAAGTGTATGGGAGGCAGACATCAACTAGAAGAAAGGAAAAACACACATGCTGATGTGAGTGTTTGATACACACATTGTGCACAGTGGCTCCTATTAGTCTTTGTTTTGTAGGAGGCCATGCAGCAGTGGTACCAACATTACCAGGCACAGAACTACAGCAGCAGTGGCCAAGAGACTGCTACAGCCAGTGAATACAGCAAGGAGCAGCCTCAGGTGAGCGCACACACACAGCCTTCTGACTCTGTGTTTCGGCCTCAGCTGCATGATGCTGAGATGTGAATTGAAATCTGAATTGTGTAGAAACCTATCTGTTGTGGAGACAAACACACAAACAGAAACATGTTAGTTTCACTCAGCATGTGGTTACAGTTAAGCTTTTTCAGATTGTAGGGGGGGGCAATGTATGCTTTGAGATCTGTGAAGGTTGAAGAGTTTCTAATCCCGAACTTCAGCATCAGAATAATAGCTATTAATTGGACTTTAAATGCATACTCTGCCTTATTAACACAGCCAAACAGCTTTTTTGCACACCACGTCTACTTAAGATGTTCTCTTTGAATTGTGTTAGGTCTAAAGCTCCCTCTGAATCCCTCTGACTGAGTTCATGTACTGTCAGTGTTAAAATTTGTAACAAGCAACATGTACACATATCACAAAGGAGATCAATCATGTGGTATATGTGGGGCCTTAGACTTAAACATACAGGCATGTTTTTTCATTCTCTACCTCTTTCCCTTCCTCTGTCTCTTTCTCTCTCAGGCTGTAGTCCCATCCTCATATGGAGACTACACTACCTATATGCAGGCTGTCAGTCAGTACTACTCTCAGACTCAGATGAACCAAGCAGCTGCACAAGCCTACCAGCAGAGAGACCTCAGCAAGGTAGACACATTTAAACACACAGACACACATTCACTCATTGATGAATGACTGCTTCAACAACTTTACCCACTGGCTGAAGCTATACTTCAGGGTTCTTCAGTTCCAGTCCTGCAGGGCCAGGGAACAGCACAGTTTAGTGATTTCTCCACTGTACACCATTTTAGTGACTGTATCCATCATTGGCTATAGCTATAGTTCAGGGTTCTTCAGTTCCAGTTCTGCCGGGCCGGGGAACAGCGGTTTGCTGAGGAAACCGTTGAAAACACTTACTACTATTACTGAATTAAAAGACCATCAGTGCATTCTTTATATTACTGGCAGCAGACAAAATGTGCTTGTATGGTAATAGTAATGTTTTAGAAGAAGGAGAAAGGTTCTTAACTTAAAATGAAAAGTAATATAATAAGATTTTATTCCATGTCCATTCCTCTTGAAATGCTCACACATGTAAGGGGCAACTGTCTTTTCAATTGACAAAAAAATTAAAACTGAACAAAATGAAGCTATAGAGTTTTGATTTGAAAGCCACAGTACACTAATTAAACTATTCTATTACTATTCTAAACTATCTCCATGAATTAAAGTTTGTGCAAATGTAAGCAAGCAGATTGTGAAATAATAAACCCATTGTTTTCACATTTATACAAATGTGATAAAAATGGACAGAAGTTTTTAAAAAAGACTAATTGACACCTCTCAGGCAGTCATGACCGTCTCCTTCCTCCATCAAGTCACATAAACCTCCTCAGAACAAACCTGGAGTACGAAAAGCAGTGGCAGTATATCAGTCAGTGTTTTTAGACTTTGGGAGGTGAAACGTCTTTTTCATTTTGAATAATGAAATGTTTGCTAATATAGTCCTGAGCTATGAGTTTGACAGTGCAGTGACTGTGTCTAAGGAAAATGTGACTTGTCCGAATTTTGCAAAAACATTTTCAATACAGTGTTCCTGTAAATCATTTTAAACATTACAGACTCTTCCATAAGCAGGACATGTAGCTGATTTTTTACAATTTATGTGAGTGAACTGCATGTTCCTTTAAGAGGTTCTGGCAGGCTATAGCTGGGAGTTGTCCTGTTCCTGGTGTTGTGGGACTGGCACTGCGCTGCAGACTGTCCCTAGTAAAGTCCTGTATGTTTCATATTTGATGACACAATACCATGCGTTTATTATTTTTCCATTAACTTCTGCGTTAGCCCCAGCAGGACATGTATATATACATGGTATTTTGTGTGTACAATATATTTACTAAGTCATTATTTATTCAGCATGAGGTTTATTTGATCAGTTATTGTTTTTCTATTTTCTAATGATTGAAAACTTTGGATTTGAGCTCAAAAAGGAGGAGGATAAATTCATTTATGCTCTATTTCTCTCGCTCTCTTTTTCTCTTTTTCTCTCTTTCTAGGAGCTGGAGGTTGTAAAGCCGCCCCTGGCTGCCCCTCTGTCTCTGAATGGCACTGCCCAAACTGTACTGCCCGCCTACAGCGCCCTGCCAATCATGCCTGGCTTCATCACCCCCACGCACGCTCACACACACACGCCCAGCCCTGTCACACACACGCACAGTGCACACACAGTGACAGACTGGAACCAGTATTACTATGTAAGTAGTGCGCATGCGTGTTCGAGGACCACACTTTGGCAGCACAAGCGTACAATTAATTGTCATGCCAATAAAGCCGGTCCAATTGGATTAGAGAGAGAGGGAGAAAGAGAAGAGAGTGCACATGCTTTAGGGAGAACGTGACTGAACACTTGAGCTGAAATGGACTTCTGATTTAAATCTATTTGTACTAAACGTAATGTTTATTTTAGCTTCTTTTGTGTTTTACGCATAGAGAAACATTTTGTCTAAAGGTGTGTAGACAATGGAATTTCCTCTGATTCCAGGCTCATACACTGCAGCTTCAGAGCCTCCCATTCCATATGCAGTGCTATTCTGAGGAGCTTATACAAGTTATATGTGTGCAGCTGAATCCCTATGTCAGCAATGCGTGCACCTAAAGTAGTTGAATTTTCTAATTAGAAACAGTGTCTGGATATTGTGGGACATACAGTGTATAAACAAACAGATTGTCCAAGTTCTGACCATGCCCTTTAACTTATGATGATTTGGGAGAAGACTGTAAGAGACAGGGAAGACCTCAGATGAGGTTTGGGCTGACATTTGAGTGGCTTCTACTTTGTGGTAGGAAGCCAGTACCTCCTGATAGTGAGGTCAGGATTGATAGATGGCAGGGTTAAAAGGGAAGAGTATTGGGAGGAGGGGCTTCAGGCATGGTCCTCCATCCCTCATGCAGTTTGGACACAGTTATATATGTATATATATATATATAACAGGCAGATTTTCATGTAAAATTTGCTTTTTTATTTTAGTGCAATTAGCTTTAAACTGTAGAGGGGATATGTGTGTGTGTGTGTGTGTGTGTGTGTGTGTGTGTGTGTTTCTTGTTTTTTTTCCCCTTTTGTTCTTTGGGATTTGTATGCAGCTAGCCCAGTAGGAGTCTGGCATTTGTTAGTGTGAAGTGTGTTTATCAGATGGAGAGAAAAGATGGAGAGAAGCAGAAAGTGAGAGAGTGAGATGTGCACGTCTGTGTGTAGTGCTGCTGATGTAGCCAAGACAGCTCATGCTTCAGAGTGCTAAAAAAAACTCTGTATTTTTTACTGATCATTTATCCACTAAAAGCCTGTTATCAGCAGAAATAATAAAATCAGTAAGAAGGCATTGAAAAAATTCCCTAAACACCCAAGATTAACATGACATTCATGTTCATGATGAGTGTATGCAAACCTGCGACCACAGGTGTTTTTCTGACGTCTGATTTATAAAGCACATTTATAAAGCACAAAACACCAAGTACTTTATTATAGTAAATTATTAATGCGCTGCAATGGATGCATGTTGTTATTTTTATAAATTATTTCATGTAAATTATTTCAATGATTATGTAATTCTGTTATTGCACGTAAATATGAAAATAACAGTAATATCTGTAGGCTTCAGTTGGTAAATGGTGATGTTTAGCTCAATGAACAAAATATACTTAAACACTCTTCCTCTTTCTCTCTCTCTTGCTCTCTCAAGAGTCAGGCTCGAGGACAGAAGCGTGAGTACCCAGCCCTGCCCGTACAGGAAGTGACATCAGAGGGACCGTACATTGGCCAGCATTCTCAGGGCCTTGGTGGCCAGTATGCCGACTACTTCAAAAAGAAGAGAATTTAGAGGACGCACTCAAACGCCCACATGAAACACATGTCTTTCTTGACTATGTTGTTGTTGTCATGTCCAAGCCTTAAGTCTAAACTAAAGTCTGTCCTCAATAGCTGAGACTGCTCGTGTTTGGTGTGTAAAAGGCCTGAATGTGCTCAGGCCTGTTTATTCCTGGCTTTAAAGCCTGCCTGTGTGTTTTTTTGTTTTTTGTTTTTTCGGAATGTGGCACGCTCTGTGCTGCGTAATGGAAGGCGCTGTGCTTTTGACATTTCTCTGTCTTCTGCCATTTCTTCTGATTGCCTCTGCGTCCTCCTCTCTTTTGTTCTCTCTCTCTCTCTCTCTCTCTCTCTCTTTCTTTCTCCCAGGCAGGGTACTTTTCCACTCCAGGGGAGTGTGTGCCTGTATCTGTGTACGTGTGTATGTGTGTGGTTTTTTTGTAAGTGGTCAAGGGCTGTAAAAAACATAGAGCTATATTTATGAGCATTTTGAAATAGATTTTGCTTTAAAGGGTTGGACCTCACTGACACATGTGGTATAATAGAGAACTCTGTATCCATGTACAAATATTGTGTAAATACTCCAACCTCATGCTGAGTCGATTCATTAAAGCAATACTCCAGCATTTTTTACGCAACCTCTATCTGCTGTATCTGTCATATGGTTGATTAGCATTTCCCTGTGCTTGAAGAAGAACAGAAAATCATTGACTTTGAACGTACTGTAGTTTTTATCAGGGACGTGTGCAGGTGTTTAATTGACATCAGACAGAACATCATAATGTGCCATAATATGATGACAGTACACACTAATGTACCTCACTCTTCAAACACTGATGCACATTCTTCTTTTCACCATTTGAAAGTGTTCAGTAAGACTTTACTTAGTATTTTTAGGCTGTTTTTTAGGCCTGAGTGCCCCCCAACAGTTGACTAGAGAAGCGATTTGACTCTATTATTATTATTATTATTATTATTATTTTTAGCAGTTGCAGTCACACAGAAATCTAGGGATGCTGGAAGACTTCCCACATCCCTGGTTAAAATAAAGGCCACTAGGCAGCTGCTTTTACTGTTCTTTTCAACACGTGTAACACATGCCAAAGCTATTGTCTGCATTAACACACTGTATATTGCAGATGCAGCTGATAGAGGTTATTGTAAATATGCTGGAGTACTCCTTTAACACAAGGGCCAAATAGACACATCTATTCACAAGGCCCTCCTACAATGGACTAATCCTCACTTACAAAGGTGTGTAAATGTAAATTGTGTGTGTGTGTGCGTGTTTGTGTGTATAGCTCTGTACATAGTGCTGTAACTGTAGGAAAGATCAGCCATTCTACTGCAGGAGCCTTAAGGCAGAACGAGCTCAGTCTGTTAACTGATGCACTTAGCCACTCAGACGGGCCATGGCAAAGGCTAAAGGCAATAATGTGTAATAGGTCCTCTTCTCTCTGCTGATGGATACGCTCTGCGGTCACTCTTTTCAGGCACGCGTGGACATACACACCACACGTCTCTGCAAGCCGTTGTTCAGGCTGGATGCCGTTTTTCCGTCTTTTTCAGGTGGAAATCTGGATAGATTTTTTTGCTCAGTGCATTTTACTCAGTCGTCTGCCATTCTCTAACACAGCAATAGTTATATTGCTCATCGTACCAGTTGAGCTGCCCATGCTCCACCCACAAATGCTCTCTTCCTCCTAACTGTTGCTAGGTTGGGCAAGCTTTGGCATGTCATGAGAATTTGATGTATCCAACTCAAAATAGCCACGCTTAAATCATGAAAATTTAGAGGGTGTTTTTTAATAGGTTCAGACTGCCCTGGTTTGATCCTCGTTCCGAACATTGTAAGGAATTTGCTGTGTTCTCCCATTGTCTGCATGGATTTCCTATGGGTTTTCCAAAAAAAAAATGCATGAGAGAGGAGTGAGTGAATGGGTGCATGTGGTACCCTGCGATGGACTGTTGCCCTCCCCGATGGGTACTCCTGCCTTGTACCTATTGATTCTCGGTAGGCGCCAGACACATTGCGACCCTGACCAGGAAGGAGGAGATAGATGGATAAGATGGAGCAAACATTTGCAATCTGTCACTGTCTTTCGTGGCCTCATTAGTTTTAGTTAACTACAACACAATCCACATCATGTGGCCATTCTAAAGAAAGATAGTTTGACTGGGATCTACAGACCACTGCCAGAAATCCCACAACATTTGCTCCAAAAGAGCACATTTGTGGGCGGAGCAACAATAGGTCAGTTCTAATAACCATGCAGTGCTGCTGGTAGTAGGATCTGGTTTGTCTAATGGGTCAGTGTGGCCCTAATCTGTGGAGCCGGAATGCTGGAAAGCAGTTCATGTTTGAACACCCTGCCAGTAATAATCTCAGCACAGTGCCACTACAAGGCTATTAGTGCTCTGCCATTGTATACCCTGCTTGTTCTCCCTCTAATCCCTAAATGGTCTGAATAAGGCAGTATTTGTGAGGCATTACTGTATCATATGACTGTACTAGAACACAGAATGGGACTAAGTGCTTATTATATTTACCGATGCTCCTCACTGGGGGAGCGCTCTAATCAAAGTGTTTTTGTTTTTTGTAAATGATATTTAACCGTGTGTTTGAACGGCTCGAAGCCATAGCTCTTTCCGTGTGCATAGCTTACCGGCCGGACACAGTCCGCCAGTAGACCAGTAGATTGTCTTTAAAAGGCGATGCTCAGAAGTGACAGCTGCTGCTTCTGTTTCTGAGAGCGTCTTTGTCGTTGTACAGTGTGTACAGGCTGCTTTTCCTGCTTTATTCAGCCACTTATAATAAGGCTGTGTGTGTCTGTGTGTGTGTGTGTGTGTGTGTGTGTGTGTGTGTGTGTGAGTGTTTTACTTTTTACTCTACTCAGTGATTGTATCAGACTAGCTCAACTTCCTTGCCCACTCTGAAAGCCATTCTCTTTGGTGTGAGAGTGCACTGTAATCTTGCACTACTGCAAGTTCTAAGAGCCAGGCTGAAGGATTATAGCAATGCTAAGGCCTGCCAGAGATGATTATACACACTCACACACACACAGCCGCACTCATTATGGAGCTCCTAGAAGAGTGTACATGTGTGTGTGTCGTTGTGACTTGTCAGAGCTAACCAGTAATACCCCAAAGGTGTACCACAGTGTACTGAGTTGAGAGTGAGGGCAGCAGGTGAAGTGATCCTGAAGGATCATCAGTGCTTACACACCCTGTTAGTTGGTAGGACTGCACAATATAGTAGGACAGGACAACATACGGGATGTCACTGGTGATTCCTTAATGGTGGCTTTACCACTGACCTTATGACCTAGAGCCGGATTTACAAAAGCTCTCCTAAGAAAAAAAACGTATGAAGGGACTTGATATGTTTATAGGAATGTTCATAAATGCATTTCAGATATTCTTTCTTCTTTAGGCTGTATTTCAAAGCTTATTATAAACAATGCAAAATATTTTATTACATTTTTCAATATTGATCCAATAAAAACCAGTGCAATGGACAGAAAAATGGAGGGAAAACAGCACCAAACGAAGCATTCAAACTATGCTAGAAGTGAGTTTTCCTGGCGTAGACACTAACAGTACTACCTTTTCATGTTCAGTTAAATTAGATATGAATTCTGTTCAACCATTTAAACCAACATTTTTAGAGACTGACCTTCTGAACTTGTTTGTTTGTGGGGTTGTTTTGAGAATCTTAGAGTGTTTCTTTCTTCAAAGAATTTCTTTCTTAAGACACTTTTGTGAATCCAGCTTGATTGGCCTGCATTGTTGTGACCCAGATTGATAAGTCTTGGCTTGTGTGAATGCCTTAATTCATCCAGAACAGCCACAGTAATTCATCTGGAGCATCAAGAGTTTGTACAGCAACAGACTGTACAGCCCCCACTGTTCAGGAGGAAGTCCACTGTTTCTTCTTTAAAATGTCTGTGTATTTCACGGGTTGAGATGTAAATCATTCAGAGTGGTTTGGTGTGAAATGGTGTATTATAGAGAATCCTACCGTAGTGCACATTTTTCCTGACAGAGGTGGTGATGGGAGCTGGGGGCCACTGTGTCTACAACACAGCCATTACAGGACAAAACAGTACAGCCATTTCATTCACAATCTAAAATGAGCACAGGTTTTAAATGTTGATTTTGGTGAATATTTTGTGTCACAATGTCGTGTTTATACCCCTCAGAAATACTTTTTAGGCCAAAGCTTCTGTGTAAACTATTCAAGAACCAATAAACTAGACTGGTTCCGGTCACTACCACTGTGGCCACTGTGGGTTTCTCTAAAACATCATTTCACACCAAACCACTCTCAAAGACTTTGATTACACCTTAACCATTGAGAAAAAGAACTGGTGGAGTTCCCTTTTAGAAGGTCAGACCCGATGTACTGTATGAGGACGGAGAGCTTCTGGCTGCTCCTCATCTGCTCAGCTTAAGAGTTTTTTCCCTCTGTGTCTCCAAAGGTCAGCCAGCTTTGTCTCCAACACTAGCACTGCTGACCCCCTCCCCCCTCGGCAGGGATTACTAAAGCACAGTTACAGTTACCTCTGTCCAGCCTTGCCGCGATTCTTAGCACAGGAGTGAGTGTTTGACTTTTTTGTTTTGTCCCCCGGTTGAATTTTTTCCAGGTGGGAGATTTCAGTTGGTAGTTGAGCAGTGGGCGAGGGTAGTTCTGCTGTGCCTCTTCTCTTTGTTGCTTTCATGGTAAGCTGTTCTGTTGATTGTAAACATCCCTCTTCCTCATATCTGTGAGTCTGAGAAAAGCTACTTTCATCATATACCTAGTTCAGTAGGTGCACGAATCATCCAGGAGAGTTGAGTTCAGAACAGGGTGAGCAGCGCAGATTCCAGACTGACCCATCTTAACCTCTGAATGCTGGTATAATGCGTGTGTAAATGCTGGCTTGAATCGCGACGCTTTGCAATACTGAAGTGTTTCTTTAGGACTTTGAACGTGAGTAACTCGCTCACCTGTCTGAAGGTGCAGGGGGAATAGATGCTTTTTTTTGCTCTGTAGACATTTTTGCAACTTGTTTTTCATTTAAAAGTTTGTACATTTTTTTCTGACCTGGAATTCAGATTTTGCAATATTTTATATCCAAACTATATTGATATTGCTTTCTGTGAATAAGCTATTTTTAGGAACAGTGGAATTTAAGCATGCCTTTACTCTTCTGTATTATAGCAAAATACACCCTTTTCTTCTCTTTAGTAGTTCTTGTTTCAGAGCTCCAGGCTTTTTGAGTTTTAAACTGTAGTAAAGAAAAGAAGTAAATGTATTTATTTGTCTATTTATGTACAATTTTTTCCTTATTGGATACAATTTCTGTCTTATTCTTCTGAGGAAAAACTTAGTTTGGAGTTTTCCTTTTTGAGCAGAAAGAAATGGTTTTACATTCCGCAATAAAGATAAGGAGCTGTGCTGCCCTTTCGGTCTCCTCTCTGCGTTCTCTCACACTTTATCACTCAGTGTACAGCTACAATTGTGGCCGAACATTTATGTACACTCATCATGAACATGAATGTCATGGCAATATTGAGCCTTTAATGATTTCCCTGAACTGTTCTTTTTTTCAGGGGCAGAATAAGAGAAAACATTTTTAAGAGAACCAAGAATTTAGTGCACAAGTTTTTAGGGGGGCTGGAAGAAAGTGTTGTGTTTAAAAGACACAACAGTGTTTGGAAGAGTAAAGCCGTGAAGAGTAAACCATAGAACACAGTTTCAGCTGTTAAGTATGGTGGTGTTAGCATCATGCTCTGGTGCTGTTTTACTGCCAGTTGCACAAAGTGGGTGGAATAATGTAGGAGGAGGACTACCTCAGAATCCTTCACCATAACCTTAAACCATCAGCTAAGCAGTTCAAACATACACAACCGGGTGCTCCAACAGGACAATGACCCCAAACACATTAAAGATGGTTGTGGAATTGATAAAGCAGGCCATTGTCAAGCCTCTGGAATGGCACCCAGCCCCCTCTCCCCCTCCCTTCCAAAACAATATTATTACCTCAAATATGAAGACATGGCTAAAAAAAAAAATTAGGTCAGGGTCAGGAACCCAACTACCTTAGATGAACTGTAACAGCTCTGCCAAGAAGGTCCAATATCCAACCAGAATTCTGTGGTTGAACCATACCAGTTCTGCCAGACTAACAATAAGCTTTTGGAATGGTCTGGATAAAAATCCTGACCTCAACTAACTTAACTGAAGTCGACTAATTCTGCCAAGATGAGTAGTCAAATACCCAACCAGAATTCTCCCAGAAGTTTGTTGATGTCTGGTCAAGGTGCAACATGCTAAGAGACGTTTAACCAAACGATAGGTCTGCTGCATCTATATTTTTGACCCTGTGATGATTTTAGAAAACCTCTAAAATTGTTGATGAGGAGGTATACATGAGTATATGAGAATTTTTAACCACAGCTGTATAATACGTTTCCGCAGGTCAGCACTGTTCACCTGGAATCCACAAACTGAACTACTATAAGCAACATGTGGTCATTTAAGCCAAAGGCAGAAAACCAAGACCCTGGAAAAAAGAAAACCGGTTCTGTTATAATAATACATCATACAGCTGTTCTTAAAACAGTACAGACTGTCCCCAGTGTGATGAATTGCTTTTAATTTCTGAAGATAAAAATGATAAAATATTCAGGCTCAGCTATACCCAGACTTACAATGGCTTCTCATGGAATTTAATTTTTATGCGAGACCTCAGAAAGAATACACGTCTTCTTAGATATAAGATAATAGCTGACATTCAGTAATCTCTGCTGTCCTCTAGTGCCTGTTGTAGGCATTTAATGTCTCTCACAATGCATATCAATTACACTCCCTTCCACATCCCAAGATACATGTCCTTTTCAGTCTTCCGTGGCCTTGGCCTTCGGCTGGAGGGAGGATTGGAGAGGGAATAAAATGAGCTGGCAAAACAGCGATGTCCTACGTCCTTGAAGTGCAAGTCCGCACGTCTGCAACTGTCCATGGTGTTCCAGACCATTCCATGAGGGACCTGTCAGCTCCCTCTCAATCAGTGTTTTCACACACAGCTCGTCCCAACATCGCATAAGTACTCTCAGTGCAGAAGAGTAATCCATTAATTCATATGGAGGTTATACAGCTTCATCAGCAAATCTTTCCGGATGCGTGCGGTAAAGGCGGCTTTCGTAAGCAGACTGCACTGGAAAAGTAATGCGTTGAATTTTCTTGATTTAAATGTGTACATTTAGTCATTTACACACACATAAAATACATGAGCATGATCCTGTCTTGCTGTTTAGCTACTCTTGGCAATGTTGACGTGTCAAAGTACGTATCTATATCTCATAATACAGATAATCTGAAATCTCAATCTCAAGTCAACCGTCTTATGGGAAATATAAACAGTTCCAGCAAACGATGCTGCACTGTAAATGAAACAAATGAGCAAAACTCAAACATCCACTGAACCAATAACATGAACCAATAACTCTGTGTGACGTTTGCAGAATGAAAATGAAAATACGAGTGCAGGGACTCACAAACACACAGCCCTTCTCTTTGAAAAGTACAACAAATAAGGTACAACAGAGGACAGTAAATCAGAACACCTAACACAGTCAATGCAGGTTTAGTTGTACAGAAGCCGTGGACGCTCACACTTAACAGGAGGAACAGATATAGATGAACATCTGTAATGAATTAAGTGGTAGTTCTCCACTTGCAGACCTGGAGAGTGGACTGGACTCTCTGCTGCCTCCTGCAGTGCACTCGAGAGAGAGTTAAATCATTCAGTCATTCAGTTACTGGCTGTCTATTCACCAGCATCATCAGCGAGGTCTCTCTATGTGGTAAATAAGGTGAAATACCGTGGGTGAATACAAGAATATAAGACGACATAATGTGACCGTTCCTGATGAACCAAGCGGTGAATTTGTTTCTTTTTTCCTCTTCTTCTTTTTTTTTGCCATATAAAAAGTTCATTGGCTGACCTCTCGCATTGTCTCTGGTAAGGCAGGTGGAGTCTGTAGCACAGTGGATTTCCATGGTTACAGGCTGTCGCCAAGCATCTGCTGAAAGGCAGCGATCAGGCCTTTGAAGTCTATCCTTTTGTCAGGTGTGCTCTCCCAGCACTTCTTCATTAAAGCGTACACCTGACAGAACAGAGAGTGGACACACACACACACACACACACACACACACACACACACACACACACACACACACACACACACACACACACACACACACACACACACACACACACAGCTTGATGAGACGGCACCCTAGCCAGTAAAGTAGCACACCAGCCTGGAGGCATTTTAGCATCAGCTTTGCATTTCAACACATTGTTGAGTGTTTTTGTAGTGTGGTAAATGTTTTACCTTCTCTGGGCAGCCCTCCGGTTTGGGCAACCTCTTCCCCTCTTCCAAAATTCTGACCAATCGGGTGACTGTCATCTGGCCTTGGGTCGGGCCAATCATCTTGAGGAGTACCTGATGGGGGTGGAATAGAGCATCATCTGTCTGCAAGACTGGGCTTCCCTGCTAACACTGCCTTTCAGTGTTGTGCTGCTATCCAGAGAGTCTACAGGACAGTAGGACTGTCCACTGAAATAAGTGAGGCATTGAATTTACATTTCATTCAAATGTGTACTTTATTTCTACTCAGGCACTGATATGGGAATCATGGATTAACGTCTATGTGCAATATTTCTGATGTATGTATCTGCTGATGGTGGTGTATGTATTATTGAACTGGAATTTGATCTATTAGCATTAACATTACAGGGAAATATAACATTTATTTTGCGATTAAGGGCCACGGCCTAAAGCTGGCATGGGGGGTAGCATATGTAGAAAATGATGGAATATTTATTCTAAGCAATTATCTGATAACTCAGATATGATTCTGACATTATTGTGCAAGCTCAACCAGTTCGCACATATCCAGATATTCTGAAACTTTTTTTCCAGCAGCATAACTGAAAATCTATGCCCTTTAAATGCTTGTGTAATCCAGCCCAGCAGACACTAAAACCTTACAAAGTTTCATGTGAAATGTAAGCTAACGGACTCTGTGTGTTAATCAAACAGCAGGTCCTCATAACCTGATCTGACACAAAGACTAAAATCCTGATTACACCAGACAAAAAATCTATGTAGTTCAGCTATCCAGCAGCGTACTGCCTGTCCACACAAAAATGTTCATGTATTTATCTGCTTCTTAGAGTTCTATTCTATTGGCAGTACTTCTCTAAAGGGACTGTGTGTGCGCGCGTATTAGAACATCTGTGTCAGCAAAGAGTGAAACTTAAGAGTTTTCATTAGAAGGTGTGTCCACAAACATTTGGACATAGTGTAAGTACATGTTTATATCAGCACAATCTATTATAATCTTATTGCTTGTATTTAGTGCAGAATGTATAAAAATGCTGAATCACTGAACAATGAAAGTAGTTAATGTGGTCCTTTGTTGTCTGTTCCAACTCAAAAAAAAATATATATATATATATTGTTATACATATAATTCATATCTTTGTAATTTTGCAAAGCCCTAACATTGGGCAATTATTGCCAAAAGGAGAGAAAAACTGAAAGACCAACTTGTGTTGATATTTTACTCATACTTTACTTACGGAAATGTAATGTCTGAAGCAAACAAATTCAATGCGTCACTTTTTCCGAAAAAGTTTGGGGTCAGTCAGTATTCATTTGAGAAATCCCATAATACCCTCAATAGTCCATCCAGTGGGGGCACAGAGAGTTGTGTGGGACTAGTGTATACTGATCTGGCACCAGTGCGCACAGCCTTTGGGCAGGGCATCTGCCACCATGGGCACAGATTGGCACCATCTGCCAGAAAGAGACAGAGCCTGTATCGCAGCCCGTCTAAACAAAGAGCTCTTTCATTAGTGGAGTAGAGTGCAGCACTGTTCTACTCAATGAAAGGCCAAGTTCAATCAAATCTCTACATAACATTCACACCTAGTATTCAATCAACGTCTTAAACACATCATTTAGTACTGGGCAGAGGAACTCCAATAGGGGTCTGCTTTAACCCTTGTTTACACTTAAGTCTGCCAGTGTCAGAGCAAAGGCAGTGTGCCAGGGCTAGTTTGTTAACGGACTGGCGCAAAGCTTCATTTTTCTCTTTACAGTCTTTTAAGGGTTTGTTCAAGTAAAACAAAAATAAAATCTAAAAATCTGAATGCTGGCAGCGGTGAGTCACTCAGAATGCACTGCCAGCACAGACTGGAGCCAGCAGGGTGTCGTAGGCTGCTTACCGGCATGGGGCTGCACGAGCCATCGCAGTAGGTCAGGAGCTCATACATGGTTACTCCAAATGACCAGACGTCCGACGCCCTGTAGAACTTACAGTGAACCAAGCATTCTGGAGCATACCTAAACCGTGAGGAGAGAGAAAGGCACAACATTTTAGCGTGAAACACAATCAGTCCCTACTAATATGGTGAGTAGCTACATAGCAAATGGCCCTGATCCTGAATACACTGATACGCAGAACTTTCTCCTAAAGAATCTGAACTGCATATCATTTCTGAGGTCAGAGATTTACACCACTACATTTACACAATGAGACATCAAAAATATCTACACAGTGAACATTTACTGACTCTGATTTGTCATTAGTGAAGACTCATTAGTGAAATTCTACATACCGCTAAATAGAAACCTTCCTAGTATCATTCCGTGCACTTCAACTTAATGTGAATAAGTGTATGTACACACATGCTGCAATGAATCTACCCTGATCAGGGGTTACACTGGAATTCAGGAGGTAGGGATTGAGATATCTTTCATTTGTGTCAGTAATGTGGAAACAATACTGTTTTATTTAAACATGATTAAAGGCTAGCTTTTCAATATAAATGTAGCTAAGATTAGTGAACTTTTTAAATGCATATAGCAAAACAGGAAACATCTTAATTGCACAAGCAGCTAAAGAAAACCATATGATTAAGCATAGTGCATCAAGACAGGCCGGATTTATTTATCGCGCTTGAGAGATAATTTTTATCTGGTTATGCAAATTAATCTAGCTGTGTATGAGATAGAATGTTTTAAAATTTTTCAGGTATATCATTAGGAGAAGCGGATGTAGTGTAGCTGTCTAAGGGTATATCTGTGTGTGTGGTTTATCACACCAAAGAGTTAAATGGACTGCAAAAAGATTAGATTAGAAATTTCCATGAAAGTACAGCTCCACAGCTCAGCTCCGCTAGTCGTTCACATCAACCAAAAGTGCAAGAGCTATGCTCTGGTGCACACTGGCCTGAGTTAACCCCAGGTTTTCTCTGAAAGCTGCAGAAGAACTCACCAGAAGACAGGGCTGTCCAGGTCATCCTTCACTGTGTAGTAGCCTTCGTTGTCTTTAATGCTTTTCGTCAGGCCGAAGTCTCCAATCTTCACCGTGCTTTCGTTCTCCACCAGAACATTCCGGGCAGCGAGGTCTCGGTGGATGTAATTCCGAGAGCCCAGGTAATCCATACCCTGGAGCGGAGAGAGGAAAACAAAGAAACAAAGTAAGAAGCTCAGTCAGTCAACAGTAATACATTACATGGTCTATAATATAACTGAGGCTGCACAGGAATTAACACTGACATTTCCAGCATTCTAGAAGGTTCTACAGCTCCCAAGACATATGCAGTAGCTCACCTGGCAGATCTGTACAGCATAGCTGAGCAGGGTCTTCAGATCTGTCTGGGCTTTGTTTCTGGGGAGATACTCCTTCAGGCTGCCTGCAGGCAAGTACTCCATGATGAGTTTGATGGACCTGCCACCTGAAACAAAGAAGAAGCAAGATTTTTTGCAGTCTGTATGTTAATCTGCTTATTTTGATAGAAGCTTGCTCTTGTGGAGGGGATTTTTTCACAATTGAGCCTATAAACACTCATGTTCCAAAAAGCATAACAATAAAAAAGCTGTTTAACAATAAATGATGTATAGATAACAGCATGTGTGTGCTACATATATATATATATACAGTCATGCCCGAAAGTATTCATACCCCTGGCAAAGTTTGACTTAAATTTACTTTTATTTAACCAGAAGTTATATTTTTGCCTTGAAACGACACAGGCATCTCCCAGGAGATAACACGATGATGTACAAGAGGCATCATTGTGGGAAAAAATATTTCTCAGCTTTTATACACATTTGAACAAAAAGTGGCATGTCCAAAATTATTCATACCCTTTGAAAACTGTCACAGTATATGGGAAAATCCAAAGTTCTATACCATTCCAAATAGTCCAAGCTGTTTTAAAGCATCCTAATTACCCTGATTCATTGGGAACAGCTGTTTTAATCAACTCAACAGGAGAAAAACAGCAGCTCTCTGCAGTTGGTTTGTGGACAGTCATGGCTAAGACAAAGGAGCTCACTAAGGACCTGCGGCTGTGCATTGTGGCCGCTCACAAGTCAGGAAAGGGCTATAAAGCCATATCAAAATGTTTTCAAGTTCCAGTGGCTACAGTGCAAAGTATTATTAAAAAATACAAGAAGTTCCGCACTGTGGAAAATCTCAGAAGATGTGGTCGGAAGCCAAAAGTGACACCTGTGCTGGCCAGGAGAATAGTGAGAGGGGTGAAGAAAAATCCAAGGATCACCACCAAGGCCATCCTGGTGAATCTGGACTCTGCTGGTGGCGACATCTCAAGGCAGACAGTTCAACGGACACTGCACACTGCTGGGTTCCACGGACGCAGGCCAAGGAGGACACCACTTCTCCAGAAAAGGCACACAAAAGCCCGCTTGACCTTTGCAAATGCTCATCTGGACAAAGAAGAAGACTTCTGGTGTTCTGTTTTATGGTCAGATGAAACAAAAATTGAATTGTTTGGCCACAATGATGTGTGCACCATTTGGCGTAAAAAAGAAGAAGCCTTCAACCCTAAGAACACCATCCCCACTGTCAAACATGGTGGTGGGAACCTAATGTTTTGGGGGTGTTTTTCAGCCAATGGACCAGGGAACTTGATCGCAGTAAATGGCACCATGAAAAAAGAGCAATACATCAAGATTCTCAACAAAAACATCAGGCAGTCTGCAGAGAAACTTGGCCTTGGGAACCGGTGGACATTTCAGCACGACAACGACCCAAAACACACAGCCAAAGTGGTGAAGAAATGGTTAGCAGACAAAAACATTAATGTTTTGCAGTGGCCCAGCCAGAGTCCTGACTTGAATCCAATTGAGAATCTGTGGAGGGAGCTAAAGATCAGGGTGATGGCAAAGGAGACCCTCGAACCTCAAAGAGTTGGAGCTCATCACTAAAGATGAATGGGCAAAAATACCAGTGGAGACATGCAAAAAGCTGGTCAGCAATTACAGGAAGTGTTTGATTGCTGTAATAGCCAATGAAGGCTTTTCTATTAATTATTGAGAAGGGTATGAATAATTTTGGACATGACACTTTTTGTTCAAATGTGTATAAAAGCTGAGAAATATTTTTTCCCACAATGATGCCTCTTGTACATCATCGTGTTATCTCCTGGGAGATGCCTGTGTCATTTCCAGGCAAAAATATAATTTCTGGTTAAATAAAAGTAAATTTAAGTCAAACTTTGACAGGGGTATGAATACTTTCGGGCATGACTGTGTATATATATATATATATATATATATATATATATATATATATATATATATATATATAGAAATGCATAAAACTATAATGAGATTACAAGAAACATCTTTCAAACGAGTGCCTTTTTTCACAAATTTAAATTTGACACTTTAACGTGTGCTCTGTTTATTTTCAAGGTTTTCAAGGTTATTTACACCAGCGCCATTTAAGGCAGGGGTGTGTGTGTGTGTGTGTGTGTGTGTGTGTGTGTGTGTGTGCGCGCATGTGGTCTGCATTTATTACCTTCTTCCTGGCAGATGCCCTTGTATTTGACAATGTTCTCATGGTAGAGCTCTCTCAGAATGTCGATTTCACACCAGAGGTTACTGCTCTGTTCCTCTCTGCTCTCTGGTTTCAGGGACTTCACTGCCACTAGCTCCCCTGTTCGGTCCCCGCGCGGGTCATAGCGGCACAGCTCCACTTTTCCAAAATGCCCCTGTCACACAAATGCACACAGAAACAGACACAATGCTTATTACCTGTAAGAACTAAACACAAATAGTGTGTATTGTGATGGTTTGCCAGTAGAATTTGTGAATTTATAGTAAGCATATTTATCTATTATATCTTAATGCACTCCTATAGTATTTACCATACAGTGTCATGTATAACTGTGTTTGTGTGCTGTGTGCTCTCAATGTAATTCACCAATCTATCACCAATGTACCACAGATATAGCTGAGAAATTACCTCGCCCAGTTCTCTGATCTTCCTCAGGAATCTCTTCTCAAACACAGTGGGGTCCACCTCTAGAGTGGGCACAGGCTTAATGGAGGGGTCTGCAGGGGAAACACATACATTTTTAAAATCACACATTAATCAAATCAATAGATTTACAAGTTTTACATAACACCTTTAATGAAAACAGTGGTTTCAGCTATAACCCTACTATACTTCTGAACTTCTCAGCACTGGAAACTACACATATGAGCCATAACATTAATACTACCAGCCTAATAATTACTAGGTCCCCTTGTTCTGCCACAACAGATCTGACCATTTGAGGCATGGCCTCCACAAGACCTCTGAAGACGTCCTGTTGAATCTGGCACCAGGACTTCTTCAGACGTCTTCCTTTAAGTTGTGCGGTGGAACCTCTATGGATCGCATCAATAAGGTTGCCCATGACCACGCTTCCGGCACCAGTTGTGTTTTGGGCCAGCTTTGATAGGTCATTATCACTGCATACCAAAAAAACCCACAAAATCTACTTGATGTTTTGGAGACATTTTTGCTGCTTTTAACACATAACTTTTAAGAAATGACTGTTCACTCACTGCCTAACAGATACACCCCTTGACAGACACCACTGCAGATGAATAAAATCAATGTTTTTTTTTTACTTCACCTGTCAGTTGTACTAATGTTGTGGCTGAATGTATATGGTGTACTCCACTGAACTATTTTACTGGCCTGCAAGTCTTAGCCTCAGCCACAAGAGGTCAGTGTTTAGAGCACTGCTATAGAATAATGAGGGGCTTAGCCAGGGACACAAGATTCTCCTTTAAGAATTTGCATAACGTTCTTCTTGCATGCAAGTCCTTTCAAAAATGAAGCGAACACATTTTTAAATCTTAAGCCTAAAGACTATGAAAAAAAAGATTAGTTTTTGTAATACAGTAGTTATGTACATCGTCTACTTTCATACTAAATCTGAATAATAAACGTTCAAAAGTTCAAAAGGTTAATTAGAGTAAACGGAGTCTATCCCTGTTTTTTCCTGTAGCCATTTGCGTTACCTACATGATTACAGGTTGGAAGTAAACTGCACCTAAGACATCCTGTTTGGATGAGCAAGGAATCCTGTTTGAAACAGTACCCATTAAGGTGGCAGTGTTTACACCTACGTGTTCTAAACCTGCATCAAAAGGCTTATTCCACTAATTATGGTCTGTGTTTGTCAAGCAAGGAAGCTGAGCAGTGTATTCAGATGGTCTGGAAATTCCTGTCTGAAACAAATATACCTGCAGACGCTGCAGCCTTTACTGGCAGTGTTCCTGAAGCTAGCTGTTTGTCCTAACGAGTATGTAAATGGCTACTGTTGGTGTAAGACTGCACTAAATGTTCAAATAAATAAATGACAATTGCAATTTAGTACATTTATATCTATGTATTAATTTGTTATATTATATAAAGCAATGTTTAAGTCAACCCTGATGCCTTAAGTCTCTCTCACATGGTGAGGTATACGGTTTATTAATTCAGCAATGGTATCGGACTGGTCTCAGGTATCAACTAATATGCAAAGTTTATGTATCAGTGTCGGAACATGAATGGAACGGTGTTCTCTGTAATAAAGGTGCTCCATACAGTACATTTGGGATCAGCTAAGGAGTTGTGGGGTGGTGAATACCCAACATCCTAACCTCACTAAAGCTCTTGTCACTGAATGCAATGCTTTGAATTCTAATAAAAAGCCTTCCCTGGACAGTAGAGACAGTTACTCCGACAGAAGCAGGACTGACTCTTTTTCGCTAGCTAAGATATACTTTACCATCTCTATAAGTTTCCCTTACTCTGTTTCTCCACCATGTCAATGTCTCGGACGATGGCCCTGAAGAATGGTCTCTGGTGAGGGTCGTACGTCATGCAGTGGGTCATGAGCTTGGCTAACTCCTGACAGTCCGGTGTGGCCAGCTGGCACTGAGCTGCATAAAACCTCTCTTTCTGCTCAGAGAAAGGGGAGAGAGAGAGGTAGAAAAGTTATATTTCCACTCCCAAACTTCCCTGTTATTTTTGTTTAGTGTGGGACTGAGAAGGTCTCTGTGTGTTGTTGAACTGTGTGTGTTTACCTCAGTGAGTTTCTTGTCTTTGAGGGGCATCTCTCCATTATAGCATATCTCCCATAGAGTTGTGCCAAAGCCCCACTTATCGGCCGCTACACTCAAGTTAGCCGTGTCCTGCACACATTCAGGAGCAATCCACGGAATCCGGTCCACGCATTCTGCACAAACACAACCATGGATGGCATAGACACAAACAAACATACACAAACAAACACATATTTTGTTAGACTGAGATCACAGGTGCTAAGTGAAGTCTTTCAAAACCAGGGCTTGTAAAGAGCTACTGTAAAGTGAGCTGCCTTCATTGTTTTTATTTTATTGAAAACTAGGGGTGTCTCGCTGGATTAGGTTTGGGGCTGATACAGGCATTTTGAAAAGTTCTGATCCAGTTACGATCCTTAGTGTTCTTGTAGCAGAGCACCATCTGGCATCCACTAGGCAGTTCATCAACATGAACTTATTTGTTTGAAAAGTACCCTAGTACATGACGCAGTAGAACCAAACAGTACAGACCACACATCGGAAAAAAATTACTTAAACCAAAACGATTTTTTGGAGTTTTTGTTCACACCAATTGTTGTTGTGCGACGGCAAGGATATCATATTCCATTATATCCATTTATGGAGATTATGCCTGGTTAGAAAAAATGAACCTATCATGGAAACGTGTTATTCTACCAGCAGAACTTCACTCCTTCCTTTGGTTCTAAACCAGCACCTAAGAGCAGGTTCAGAACGGAGGAGGAGGCTAATGAACACACGTTATAGCAAAGTAAATCATAGCTCATTCAGTACGGGCCGGGTCTTAATTGTAATTTAAATATTTTTTTTAATCTAATTGTGACTGCCCTAGATAGATAAGAAAGATAATAAATAAACAAACAAACAAACAACTAAACACACAATCAAAAAAATGTAGTCAACAAACAGCAACAGCTATCAGTTCAGAGAGTGTACCACTATACACACACAAAGTGATTTGTGTTTTAAAGGAACTGGGAGCTGAATGGTCAGGCTGGTCAGTCAGACTGGGTTATAAGATAATAAACACACTGTAAAGTTTAAAACAGTTTGTAAAAAGTCACTACTAAACACAAATTAGTTTAGAATGTCTTATTATATAAATTGCTGAAAAGGAAGAGTTTTTCCTAGTTTTACTATTTTACTAGTTTACTATTTAATAGCACGTCTTGTGGAAGTTGTGGGGCTGTAATATTTACAGAAACACAAAGATCGGATTGGATAAGTGTTGGTCCACAGTCAGCATTAAGGTACTTAAGGTACTCTTTATCATCTCAAGAACAAATGTGCATAAATCAGTTTCACTCAGTAAGTACAGAAATGAGGGCAGAAGCCTAACTGTAAAACTGGCACCACAGCTATTTCCCATACATAGTAATCTGTAAGGGAAAAATTTAAGTTTGCTCTTTCTTCTATTTGGGGTGAAAGTCATGCTGTTAAGTACGTAATGTGATCTCCTGGCGACTGACCAAAGTACTGCTTGTTCACAAAGTGTCAAGTGCCAGTTCCCATTTCCCAGCCTTTCCTTTAAGAGCCCGGAAAGACCGTAAATAATGATGCGTTCTCAGTCAGTGCAGGTCTTCCCAAAGTTAAACTGCACAGTAGTGAGCAAAGCTGGATGAGGGCCAGCAGTATTCCTGTCAGTTACATTATCTAACCAAAAGACCTGCAATTCAATCTGCAGCTGCACACCTTCATCTCACAGCACAGCATGAGCAATAGGCTCAAAAAAGAAGTTGGCATTATGTTATCACTTTACAAGTAAAAGTGCATTCAGGTCATAACACCTGAATTAAGTTAAGAATTAAGTCAATTTCTATCATATTTTATTTCTGAAAGAACAATCAAAACTAGATAGATCTAAACTACTTCCCAAAAAGAAGGCCTGAACCACACTGACAGAATTAAGACCTACTGGACAGGGACTTTTTAGACACCCCAACATTTTAAATGTATTATTTTAAGCAGTCTTTATGTCAGTATAGATTCCAGAACACTGTTTATTGTAATGTGCGTGTTGGCAGGGTGAGGCTCTTACCCTCCCTTGAGAGGACGGTGATGGGGATGCCAGGGTCACTCAGCTTAATGAAGGGACCGCCTTCACTTTCCAAACCATCTCGAGCCAACAGAATGTTCTTAGCACACACATAACCATGAACAAGCTTCTTATCCTCCTACAGGACACACACATACCAAACACACAAGAAAGATGCATTCAGTGAGTAAATACAAAGACCTCACAGAGAACTAGGCAACTAATGGGGATTCATAAAAGGGCCAAATAGTATTAAATTGAAGGTACACCATTTACAAACGTTACAAACCAGCTTCATGTACAAATAGTAGAGCTGCAGGATACATGCTAAACAAATCTCAGAGAGCTGTGATGAAAGGAAAAATCTAATTACACACAAATCTAGGGAAAGTGATATTAGGAGCTGTGCCAAACATTATAACAGTGGAGCTCCTGTCTGTATGTGGCGTGAGCGTCTTATGCACTACACTATCCAAATACTTACAAAAACCACTAACATTTTAAAATCAATTCTCTAATCCCAGAGTTATCAATCCTAGAAGCAGTGTAAAATGTGTTGAACAATGGTGGCTACTGTCATAACAAACCTGTACCGGCGCAAGCAGCTTTTTTAGCATACAATTTATATTTCAGTCAATAAATATATTACCACCATCATCATCATCACAATATTCAACAACTTTATTATACATTACATTTTACTGTACTACGACAGATTCATGTACACTCTCAGCTGATTAACACATGTTTAAAAGCTCATTCCGATCTGATGTTTTTAAATACCACAAGTGCAGTAGAGACAAACCGGACTAATTTGTGCAGGAGAAGCACACAACACACTTTTAGTCGCCTATTTCTTTACACTGATATTTTCAGTGAATACACGGATCTGAGTCAGAAAGGATCACCACTTTCTAAAAACATGCAAAGAGCAGCCATAAAAATAAAAATACCACCTGAAAGATTCCCCACATCATTGTACAGATGATGTACAGCTGATTTGATGAGTAATGGGCACATTTTGTGAACTGCAAGGCGTGCTGGTGTCAAAAGAATTCGCTCTAAGAGGCAGACAATAACAGACTCCAACCTCACTTGAGGAAGGGTTAACTAGCATTTTAGGGTTAATCAGCATTTCTTTGTCAGTGGCATCACCATGACAAGGTAAACAGACCTCGCATCAGTAACAGTGCCATTGGTGTAAAAGACAATCATTCCACAATCTGACACTACTGACACTGGGCTATTACTGCCAGGTTTCATGAATCTGGCCCAAAAAAGCTTAAGGTAGTGCCATACTCTTTATTACTTTATTTTATATAGTACACCGCTTCTATTATGCTCTCCCTCTCCAGCTTTTTTGCCTTCCTTGTAGTAAGTCATCAAGTCACGCCAGGTTATCTCTAAATTTCATTTCCTTCGCAATACAAATTTATTTAAATTTTACCAGAAGGTAAGGTTTGCCTCAGAGGTCAGGAAGTCTTTATTCAACACTCAAGTAGTAGAAGTGAATTCCAAGTAGTTGTTAAGTCCACTTAACAGCTACTGCCACATCCACAACAACACTAACCAGCATACACTGTGTTGGCTTAAGAGCACAAATACTAAACAGACAATTCAGTGTGTGTACCGTATATATGTACTTACCAGATAACTGAGGGCGCTTGCCAGCTGTTTGGCCACCTGGAACTTCCATGAGGTGCTGAGAGGAGTCACCTGTCTGCGCATGAACAGATCCAAAGGACCAAACTGCACAAACTCCTCCACCATGATATCTACAGACAGACACAGAATAACATTAATACAGTAAGCATTCCTAACATTGGCTTGTCTGTGATGCCACGTTTTAGTACACAAAGAACTACATCATGTACATATTAGTGTCTGAGTAATTACTGAAGAAATTATACTGGTTATTAAATAATGAACATGACATGTGAGGTCAAACTCAAGTGAACTCATGCATACACACACATCCTTGTTTTGTCTCCTACTCCCTTGTTTTTAAGGCAGTGCAGCTTGCATTATGTTGACAGTTGACTGCATATTCTGCCAGAGGGCTAGTGAGTGTAATCAAGTGTGTTTTCTCTGGTCTCTGTTGAAGGCACAATAAGTATATCTATCAGCATAAACTCATAAATAAAAAAAGAGCTCAGCTGTCAGCTGTGCACATAAATCAACACCTTTACCACCCCTGCTGCCAACTGCTGCCAAGATCAAAATAAAATTACAGTATTATGTATATTACGTATTTTATATATATTTTTATATATTCATTCTTGCACGTTTCACTTTTAATCCTACAAATATGTGCCAACCCCACACATATTCTCAGGGGAAAAAATTGTGTCTCACTTACTCTCCTGGTGACGCACACACACTCCATATAGAAGGGCAATGTGTTTGTGTGAGACTTGTCGCATCATGCTGGCTGTCTCAAAGAAGGCCTAGGCAATGAGAAAGGGATACCTTTCAGTGACACTGTAAAACCACATTGCTTATAAGATGTCTATTAATCTATTAATATATTAGCGGTTAATTACATAATCATGAATGATTATTTAGAAGTATTCCTTATTAATGAATATATAAATATTACTTCATAACATCTATAAGCTGTTTTTTATAATAAAGTTTCATAATTAAAAATCAAGAACTAGTATAAGGAATATATTCATTATTAGTTCATAAGATAAATATATTTAAATATTAATATGTCTATTCTTTAAAGACACACATACACATCCCCTCTAAAACTTTATAATTAAGTAACTATGAATTAGTATATACTATTATATTATTATACAAAAAAGGCGGAAAGTTGCCTTTAATCCTGGCTGGACATGCAATTGTTTTTGTTAATGATAAATATATGTAAACCATTTGTGACATTTTCTGCAGTAACTAAAGTAAGACAATTCATTATTAGAATTCAGAGCTTATATAAATATCTATAAATAGGAGAGGTCTCAATCCATTATCCGTAAACTAAATATTATTCTACAAACTACCAGAATAGCAGATATTCCATAAACATCAAAACATGCATAAACATGCTTATCCACTAAAATGGAATATATTAGTCTATAATCAAGCTCAACAAACACTAGCATAGAACATATTTGTCCAAATTTCGCCTCAATACAATACATGGAAAAGGACAGGTAAAAACACAGGTGAAAACACCAATCCTAAGGACTAAGGAGCTGTATAAGGTCTCACCAGGGATATGTCTCTGTGTCCAGATCCCAGAACTTTCAGCACCACCTTCACCTCCTGTGAAGTTCCATAGCCCCCAAAATCATCATCATCCTCGCTCTTCATCTTCAGCACACCTGAATAGATGTTGGTCCTGGTGCCTAGACCCAAGTGCTCCACCTGAAAAGTCAGCAAAGCAAAAAACTGCTATCAGTTCTGCGTGTTCTGAGTGTTCAGAAGCCAGTGGATTGCTGAATGTATACATTTGGGCAGGCCTGGTCACCCCCTTTGACAGCACATCACTTTTCCTTGGAGAGTATTGGCTTCCAGAATTTACAGATATTTAGGGGATTTCATTTACCAGTTTAATATTTCCTGTATGTCTGGCTATCACACAACCCCAAAGTTTAATAGATCCACTTCTGTGTTTAGCAGTTGGAAAGAGGTCCTTTTTATCAAATGGTGTCAAAGAGTTACATTTCAACATCAGAACACTGTGCACTTCTGATTATGTTTCCATGCAGCTCATGTTTGTGTGGGCAACTCTGCACAGTAGAACGGTGCACCATCACTCTCTTCTGTCAGTCAAACCTTCCTGCAGTCATATGAGGGGTTGGCTTTGCATTTCTGCTCACCATACAAGCAGTTTTATCTTATTTTGCTTCTTGGTCTTCCATATCTTGACCTGAGTTCCACAGTTATGATATTTTGAACAGTACAAACTGTGAGCTGGAAGTGCTGTGATATCTTTTTATAGCCTTCCCCTGCTTTGTAGGCACAAATGCCTCCATTTTCACATCCTCAACCAAGTGCTTAGACGAGCCCAGAATTTATTTACCTGGTAATTTCTAATGACAATACTGGACTTGTGTAACTGGTCAATTAAATCCAATTAAGTTAATTATTTTTAAAGGTATACAACTTTACAACTAGAAGGGTGTCTTATTGTATTGTACTTTTTACAGCTGCTGTTGTCACAACACAGCTTTACAGAATCAATTTTAGCGAGTTACCTCATCTTCATTTTGTTTTGGATGCTCCAAAAATGACCATTTCACACAAATATTAATGAAAAGCTAACATTTGCTTAACATACAGCAGGGAGTGGTGCAGAATCCTACCTGGACAATCTCTTCTTTTAGGATGCGGTGGAAACTCAGCTGGCTGACTTGAGGCTGTTTCTGGGGGACGGGCTCTCTGCCTGTGGTCATCACCAAAAGGTTGGAAATCTCTGAAAGACAGAAGAATGGCTAGATTAGAAGTTAAAAGAAAATCTATATAATTTACAGTAAAATACAAGCAGCTGTGTTTTTTACCATAGTGTATAAGATATTACAGTGTGTTTTATATATTCAAGAATTGTTTGGTTTACAATGCATTACTGTGAAAAACATCGCTCACCACAGTCTCACCAACCAAAAAATTCTTACTGGCTATTCCCTAATTCACTAATATTAATTTGCATAAACACAGTGCAAGAATAAAGTATGTTTTGAGTGTTTTGGCTGATATATGTATTTATGGTATTTCACTGTTCAACCTTTTTACAGTCTTTTACTGTCATGATTTGGCATTTTTTACAGTGTAGAAAAAAAGAGTGGAACCAGCACAATCTGAATCAATTTCCTTGACTGCATTTGTATATAACCTTTAAAGATGCATGTTAAAACTGATCTGGTACAAAAACAAAAAAAAAGCATGTAAACAAGATGAGTGAGCGTATTTATATAATGTGTCTGCTTGTGGTTAACTGTGCATGTGGGGGTGTTTTAACTTCTGTTGTAAAACTGTGTGCATGGGGGTGTGTGTGTGTGTGTGTGTGTGTGTGTGTGTGTGTGTGTGTGTGTGTGTGTGTGTGTTCAGAGCTTGTCTGAGGAAGGAGGAAGTTGCCCAGTGTCACACAGAATGCTGTGGTAAAAACATGTTGCAAAATTGTTCTGACTAGAACAGATAGCTTTCTAAGATAGTTAAGTATGTCTTGCATGTAGATGTCTTGCAACATCATGTTGAGTTTGTCTTGATTTACTTAATAACATGTTAAAAACACATCCTATCCACACCCATATTTTAGCACCTGAACGCAGAGCAAAGTGTTTCACAACATGACCTCCTGAGGTCCTGAAGCAAACGAGATCTGAGATCTTGAAGCGAACGGCAACGGAAAACCGCATTTACTACATTTCCTGCTTGACACTAATGCCTCAGCATGTACTCATACAGCATGTGGATTGTAAACAAAACAGTGCGGCTGCCACATTTGTGGGAGGGTGCACTTGTTTTCCAGGCTTCTCTGACTTGATGGTTCTGACAAGATATGTGATGCATATCTGTCCTTAATGTAAGCATATACTACCAAATGTTTCTGGACACCCCTTCCACAGATGTGCAAATGCACAGGATACAGGAAATGCACAGGATGCAACAGGATAAGAAACAATGAATGAGCAGGTGTCCCAATACTTTAGTGTATTCCTTTTGAATAAATTACACCATATAGTGTAGCTGTGCTCTGAAACTGCTCTGTTAAGAACAACGCCACACCAACAAGTCTGTTCATGTTCAAATTACTAACATCACTTCAACTGTCCTGCCAGTCATCTAGCCATCACAGTTTGGCCCTTGTCAAAGTGGCTCAGATTCTTACGCTTGCCCTGCTTTTAACGTATCACCTTGAAGAACTGACTGCTTGCTTACTGCATTATATTATATTATGCTAATGTTATGATTGTTGGATCAATAGCGTGATGGGTGTGTTTGCAATTTGTATGGTCACACACACACACACACACACACACACACACACACACACACACACACACACACACACACACAATGCATACCTGGGTGTGTTTGATGTGAAACTAAATTCATGGGAGTTGTATTGTGTCGTATGATCATACTGAGACCACTGTATTATGACACATAGGGTTTGAGATTTGTTCACCAATATTTTGTTAATCTTATTCAGAAATATGCTTAAAATAAATATACTTCCAACACCTAACAAGAAATCTGTCCCTTCACAGGTCAGTTAAAGCCCTCACGTACAAAGATTAGAGCTCTGAATCAATTTTGCTTTAGACTCACACACATGCGAACTACCTACAGGTCAAATGGGCAGGTTCTAAAACCTCTAGTTCAGTGCCATCAGTTTTCTTTCAGCATGTTGATGCTTACCTCTTTCAGTTAGGAACAACTACTGACTGACCTCAGTGTCTCAGTTTTGGCCTTTAACACAAGGATGGTGGTTCATGAAATCGCAGCCTTCACTAGAATTGCACTAGCTAATTCTCTGGCTGATTGTGCTCATGATTATGGTACGTTCTGGATGTCTATGTGAGTGTTTGTGTGTGTATGTATGTCAGTGATGTGACATTAAAAGATACAAAGGCCACAAAAAGAACTAGCTTTTTCCTTAAGTACTCAAGTTCCTCATTTAACAAACAGCACTTTCTGAGATCATCTTCAGTAGGCCTAGAAGAAGCTGAAGCTCCTTCAGTGTGCCAGCAGTCAGTCAGTAAAGTGTCTGAGAGATTAGATCTACATTTGCAAATAAAAGAAGGACTCAGATACAGACATGTTTCAGATGCAAAAACTTCACAGTAGCATTTGAATACTTCACCGAAGGAAAGAATAAAAGCGTTCATCATCCGCTCAGAAAACGCTGACACTGAGGAAAAAAGACCCCTATATGTGCTGACTGACATTTCAGAGTATGTGTCGGGAACTTGTGTATGTGGGTGAAGAACATGTTGTGAAATGGAAGGCTTTTGTTGAAGGGACCGCAGAGACCTGTTTCATCATATAATCCTTATCTTACTGTTGTACCAAAAAGCAACAGACCTTTGTGGTGTCACCTGAAACATTAAGCAATACTGTAACTATGCTGTAAATCATACAGCTGGATTACTAGGTATTTTGATGAACCCCTTGAACCATAGGCTTGAGTTGTAATTATTAGACCTATTATTCTGTAACATAATTATCTGTAATAAACTATTCAGAAACAGCTATGAAACCTATATGTAAGATGTTGTTTGAGGGAGAGGAATTGAACTATTGGGTTACAAACAGCCCTTTAGGTTTAAAAGTTAAGGACATGGCAGTACCAAATGGCTCTGGCACTAAACAGTAACTGCAGAGTGCATCAGGTGCAGGTTTAGCATACCTCTGGGCTGTGGTGGGCAGCAGCGACGCAGCTGGAAGCGTACATTCTCAGTCCGAAGGCTTTGGCCCTGCAGGTGATCCAGCAGCTCCTTCAGAGTCTCTCTGAACGTTTCTGTTCCGTACAGCCTGTAGCCCTGCTGGCTCACCTCAACCTGGAAGTTCTTATATTGAGGAAAAGATCTGGACTCGCAGAGGTCCAGCTGGAAATGAGAGAAAAGCAGAACTTCAGCCAACACAACTAATGGTAGACTTTACAGAACCTAAAGCCTTTGCCCTAGAGTTGGTATTTAGATTCCAGTGCCAGCTGTGATATCTGACGTGTTCAAGGCACCTTGCCTGTGCCAAAAATATGTGTATAGGAACCTTCTCAAATAGAATACTCAATGGCATGAATCAAGAAATATTACTTTATGATCACTTTACTGTGCCCTACAGTAGGTTCTTTATTTTAATTTCTATTGACCCATTTTTCATGAACTTGAACTTATGTCAGAAAAGGCATAAGTTCAAGTTCATGAAAAAAGGGTCAATAGAAATGATCCAAGATGCCATGGAATAAAATCTTTTTACACTGACAACAATACAACGGTTTTTGACGGTGTATGACAGCGATGACATGTAATGCACCATACTGTAAATTAAAGTCCTATACATAAATAAATAATTTAAACAGATTTATATAATGTGTTTGTGTACCTCCATGCAGACAACAGTCATGATAATATTGTCATAGTCTGTGCAGCTCCAGCGCAAGACGTAGGAACCCTCTTCATTGCCTTCCTGCCGGAGTTTGTGAATTGCATACTCTGTGCTGTAAACAGAACACAAAGGTTCACAAGCATATGCTGATTATGCATTAGAGACTAGGGATGCACAGATCGGTATCTGTATCGATCTGATATTGGATATTTTACTGAATTGGATATCATATAGTGTTGATACATTACACTAAACTATCGAGTAAATGCATGGCTCAAGTCTACATGCCTGTATTCCAGGCTTCACAACTCAGGATCAGTGTAACTTACAGACAAATAACACAGTATAGCAAGCAACAATTCTTACCCTACCTGACCATGTTTTTATAGTCTTTAAAAGATACAACTTTTTGCTTTTTTCAGCATTCATGGGAAATTTGTGCAAATTCAGATGATTTATCTTTTTTATTTTATTTAATTAAAGCTATGTCAAATTACCCAAAAACCATTCAAAATTGGCCTTTGGTCTTTGGTGTAAGAGAGTGACATATACTATATTGGATGGTATCAGACACTGAAGGCTGCAGTATCGGTATTAGTATTGTGCCACCCCTACAAGAGACAGTTACACTGGAGCATTTACAGAGAAAAGAGCATGGGAATTAAAAAAAAAGAGGTTTTAATGTACCAGATTGGTCCATGGCAGCCATTCTGCAGATTTTGCACTACAGAAGAGGGTGCTACCTCAGTGCAGAGGTAATGATGAGCATCTACAGTCAATCTGAAATAGCCGTCCACCAGAGCGGCAAAGGCCAGAGCCTCTCCGCGATATGTCATCTCCAGCTCCTGCATGGAAAATGAGAGGTGGATGTTTACAGGTAAACAGAGATAGTTAGTAAATCAATTCTGCAACAAGATCCCCATAAACAACACTGTAAAGACAACCATATCTAAACTTTCAGTTACATAGAGTGTATAAGGTTTAGACTTAAAAACTTAAAACTTAAAACATTAAAAAACATTCAAAATGAAAACACTAAACATTCTACAGGGTTATTACAGAAACACACATGGGTGATGTACCATGGTCTTGTTGTCCTGTCTGTAAATGGTGACACAGGACTCTTTTGTGACAATGTGGGTAATTTCATAGAAATCTGAGAAGAGGATCCATCCATTGCTGGCATCGTTCTTTTTGTCATTCTTCTGCTTGCTGTCTGTCTTGTTCTTCCGTGATTTACTTTTGTCTTTGAGAGCCAGGACATTCTGTTCAGGAAAAAACAGAGAATTGTGAGGGGCAAGAAAAGCTGAATCAATCTAAGGAATGGCACAAATTTTACAAGGATGAAAAAAGGGTAAAATAATAGGGTAAAGTCAAATGTGAACAACCAGTCAAACATGAACCAAACTTAACAAAAACAATCTAAATAAAACTGCTAATTTAATAATTGATATCTGATCATTAAAATAAAATAAAATCTAAAACTAAATAATACTTCATCCTACAACATTACTGAGCACAGCCAACTTATTAGGGTGTAACAATGCACTGCAAAATCATGATACTGCAACGCTAGAATGTGACAAGCTATTGTGGATGATTGGATATTAATTATAATTATAATTAATTATATCCAAATCACCAAAGCTTGCAAACAAAAAGTGACCATTAATCCTGTTCAATACAGCAGGCAATGTTGTCAGTTGGAGACAAAAAGCAGATCTCTATTCTTTTCCACGGTCATATCAGAATATTATGACCACCCCTGTTTTGGAATACAATCCGTCCATCACATCAGCTCTACTTGCCATATAGAAGCACTTTGTAGTTCTGTAATTACAGACTGCAGTCCATCTGTTTCTCTGCATACCTTGTTACTCCTCTTTTCACCCTGTTCTTCAGTGGTCAAGACCCCACAGGACCACCACAGAGCAGGTATTATTTGGGTGGTGGGTCAGCACTCAGCACTGCAGTGAAACTGTCCACTGTATTCCACTCCTACCTAGTTGGTCCACCTTGTAGATGTAAAATCAGAGACAGAAGCTCATTTGCTAGTCCACAGGGTGCTGTTGCCTGGATATTTGTGGTTAGTGGACCATCAACTTCAGTCCAGACTTTGTCCAGCAGTGACAGTAAGGTGTTTAAAAACTCCAGCAGCACTGCTGGGTCTGATCAACTCCTACCAGCACAACACACACTAACACACCCCCACCATGTCAGTGTAACTGCAGTGCTGAGAATGACCAACCACCCTAATAATACACGTCCTGTGGTGGTCCTGTAGGGTCCTGACCATTGGAGAACAGGGTGAAAGGAGGCTGAAAAAGTTTGCAGAGAAACAGATGGACTACAGTCTGTAATTACAGATTCACAAAGTGCTTGTATATTGTAGGTCATATAATGGACTGTTTTAGAATGAGTTCATTCCAAACCAATGGTGGGCACAGGTTCTGATACTGTGTATAATAATCAATTAAGTCGGTTTACTGAAACCAAGAAATAGTTAAAAAAAAAAAAAAAAAAAAAAAAAAAAACATTGGTCAGGCTGCACTCAGAGTACTGGGGAAGGCATATGTGGTCATTTATCCTTTCGCGCAGAGTTCCCCACATCCTGTAGTTGCTTGAGGTTGAACTCCTTTGCTTTACTTCAATGTTCTCACAGCTAGTTACTGTCATGTATCAAACGCCACATCACATCTTCCGCTCACAGGCACATGTGACCATTCATCCTCTCCCCCAAACTAATACTACTATACAGTTCAGGAAACTTAACTATGACTTAACTGACAAATAAAAGTCCTGAAAAATCATCAAGAAATAACGTGACGTATACTATACACTACGTCCAAAAGTGTCCAGACACTTTTTATACATTTAACATTTTATACATTCAACAACAACAAGGTGCACCTACTGCTGATACACCTGTTCACACAGCTGGTCTAATCTCCATAGGAAAACTATGCTAATGTAATGGGACTCTCTGAAGCAGCCAAACATGAGCCTAAAGCTATTATGCCCAATTGCAACATCAGTCACCCAGCACTAGGTTTTAGACACCTGTGTTTTCTAAAGTGATCTCCCATTCAAAAACTTTAGAACTATTGGCATTTGTGATTCAAAACCCAAAAAACATGCACCATAAGAACCTCATTGAGCAGAATGCAATCAAATCCTCACAGCAAATTTCCACATCTACAATGTTCAAACATCTAAACGATCCAACATCTAAAAGAAGTCAAACAATAACTGATATTATTATATAAACTATTCTGTCACATACCGCTGCCATGCACTTTGTTTTGTTAAGTTGAGTGTTTTTGCGTCTATTAGCGCACAAGCCACTTGTTTAGAATTCAAGTAACAGCCATGAATCAGCAGAAGCTCACTAATACCCAGAACAAGCACCACCCAGAAACAGTTAAAGTATATATATAGTTTAACTAATATGTTGGCATGTCATGCACTTAAGAGAAGATATCTTGTTTAGGCCCTGACAAATCCTCATTAGCATCCACCCTTGTAGTGGCTTCCTGTTGTTTTACCAATGTCCCTCAGCTGTTTTTGGCACAATGAGGCAGGTAACCTTAAAAAACTAGAAAAATGTTGGCTGTTCTATAGATATTAAGGAATATATCTGTCATAAACACAGTGCAAAAGTATGCAACATTGGAACAATGCGTTAAACAAAAGCATGCATGGTATAGTTATCATTCAACATCTTCTTTGGTAAATCAGTACTTAATGATGTTAAAGATCTCAACTACTTTCTTAAAAGTTGGAATTCTTCGACTTTTTATTGCATTTACGTTTACAGACATCTCTTCTAATGTGATCTGGGTTTTTGCAAGTAAAAAAGATCAAAAAAAGTTCTAAAATGTCTATGTTAAATGTTCTAAAAATGTGTTCCTACAATTTCAGTACTGTCTAGGTTTTCCCTTCCAGTATACATTTCTAGAAGACAATATCATTAACTACAGAAGAAACACTGGATGTACAATCAGAGCATTTTTTATTAGATTTCTTAGTAAACAGTAAACCTCTACTTGAATATACCAAGTCATACTGCGCCAGTGTTGCATTTCTAAAAATCTGAACAGCTTCACCCACCTGCTGAGGCTTCTTTCTCCAGGATATCCCAATGGTGCCAGACACTTGCACATCATAGGCCAGTCCCTCTTCTCCCGTGCTGCAGGTGTGGGCAGGTGAGCCGTCCCCCTCCCCGGACACACGCAGACTCTTGGGCTCAACCACCTCTCGGCCCAAACCCCATGTCAGAGTCTCCAAGGTGGAGAGGTATTTGACTTTCAGGTCGTATAGGGTAATATTGCTGTCCTTGATGGTCTTGCTGTTGAACTCATTGAGGAAGTTCTTAAAAACATTGCTGATGCGCATGCGAGTCAGGAAGTTGCGCTGCTTGATGGTGCGGTTGAGGCTTTCAGGGATGAAGCGCTTGTAGCTGCAAGTCAATAAGAACAACAGGAGGACGAAGGGCAGAAACAAAGGAGCAGGTGAGGTGAAGGATATGAAGGATAATATAAGGTTCAGTATACACTTTACAGTTGGGTCTTATTTGAAAAGAGTTTATTTAGGTTTATTTCTTTATTCTGTCATTTTAAAACAAGGAGTAACTGTAAGTGCTGGGGAAATGAATCTGACACCCTGCTCAGAAATGGAGTGTAGCAACAACAGTAAAAGCAACTAAAAAGTAAAAAAGTGGCTTGTGAATTTAGTAAGCAGTAAATAGTAATATCAGTAATGTGTACATGCGTACAGTACAGCAAAAGTGTCACCAAACAACAACAGCTTCACTGTGCAGAGAGCACTTACTGGTTGATGTCATTAATAAGCTGCACTCACTGCAAGATGCAAATCTCAACAACATCAAAGGCCATCATATCTGGCCACATTACAGTATGCCACAGACCCTGCATTGTCCTATTCGTATTTGTAGACATATGACAAATAGGTTGCAAACAGAAAAATAAAAAGACTCTCTACATGCTTAAAAAGAATCATGCTTCAAATGGTTCTTTGAGTATAGCAATAGAAAAACCACTAAAGAACATGCCTATAGTTGTAAGGTCTAAAGAACTTTTATATTGGTTAAGAACCTTTACATAAAGTGAAGCCAGGTAGTTACTGTATTGTGATTTAGGAATGTGTGACATAACCTAGAACTGACTCATTCCTCCTTAATCATGATGTAGAGCATCACTACTCAGAAAAGACAAATGACCCAAAACACAAGGGCAATAATATGTTCCTCTTAAGACAGAACTGAGTGAAATTTTGGTCTTGCTGCCAGTCTTTCGATTTATATCCTGACAGACAAGCATTGTGACAGCCCAAAGGGAAGTGAAAACGAAAGGATTCCGATTTTTTTTTATAATATAAGCAAGAACTGAAAATGGCAGAAGGAGAAAAAATAATAATATCGAAGGGAGATGGCAATATCAGATATCAATATTCTACTTTTATTTCCTCTCTAAGCCATAAGCTGGTAATGTTCTTCAGTACCTTAGTTTTTTTTAAAGCATATGTCCCTATTTATCTAGAAATAAGGTGACATTCTGTACATCTGTCATGAATTTAGCTCCCTACTTTTTAAGTCAGCTGTACAAAAAAAAGGTACTTTACATGATTAACATAGTATGCAGTGGTTGTGTGTAAATAAATTATCAAGTTAAAAATAGGAATTGTGTTAGTGTGAGATATTTTCTTTGAGTGCGACCTGAAGACTGACCTGGTTTCTGCACCGGCTCCAGACAAGGGTAGACTGTTGCTCTTGGCGTGGTGGGTGATAGCCAGGACAGCCATTCCCAAACACTCATTTTCAATCTCATGCAGCTCTGCCTCATTTTGAGGGTTGCGCACTGGAGCCAGACCCCTCAAGAAGTCATACTGGCCCTACAGAACACAAACACAAAGGTAAGCAATCCTGAATTGCAATCGGGATTTGATTGGTATGTTGAAATGGCAGCATTATAATTGATCTGATTATAATAAAGAAATGAAAAATTAGTTGGAGAAATATAGAAGACAAAGCCATGGCCAAACCGTGGGTTTTAGGACATACTTTTTCACTTTTTATAGACTTATTTGACTTTTTTTAATGCATCATACAGTACAGAAAAAAACACAGAAGAATAATTTGTTTAGCAACAACAATGGTTTAGGCATGCAGTCTGCACAATGCCAACCAGTAGGGTAAAAGCATTCATTACACCAAGCACATTCACTGAAATCAAATGTAAAATTAACATAAACAAATGCAAGCCAGATGGAAAACTAACTGCAAATATGGAAACGAGTAGATGGCAGGTGATGCCCAGAGATTTGAATAACCACAGAGCCACTACATGGACCTACCTTCCTACATGGACCTACATAAAATATAGAAGTCTTGTTTATTTCAATAACAGATTCTTCTGTGCTTAGACAGATGCCTCTGGGTTTTTTTCCCCCTACACTCACCTGAGCAAACAGGTAGTCGAGAGAGGCAGCGTCCAGCAGAGGCGTCCCATCGGGGCCTTTTGGAGTGCTTAAACCCCCCTTCTGTTTGCTCAAAGAATGCCGCCACACTGGAGAATCGCTTTCAGACGTGCCGTGCCAGTTTGTGAAATAGAATCTGCAGGAACAGGGAGTAAGTTTAGGTAGTGCAAGCATAGACTTGTTGAGAAGTGTGCATGTTAGAAAAAAGATGCAAGTTATCTTCATTGAAGTGGTACATGTTTATGTGTTCATGTACTTTGAACCAACATGACGATGGAAAAGGACAGAGCAACCTGCTCTAAAAGCAGACGTTTATAATGTACTGCAGTGTATTTGGCTGCAATATGTAAACAATGGGACGTCTCTTGTATTGTATGTAAATAGTCAGGGTGCGTGCACCACAGAGGTGCCACATGAGCAGAGAATCATCGTAAACAGGAAGTCACACAGGTAAAAAAAAAGGAGAGCTGTGTAGTGTGCCACAGCGGAAGAGAGTGAGTGCAAAAGTTGACCATAACCTGTTTGTGTGCACAACAGGTATACTACACACGCAAGCGCAATGTAACTCTAGATACTCCAGCTGACTATTGACTCCAGTCTCAAAAGGAAGGCATGGGGAATCTGGAGTCTTCCTGTATGTAATATGTTTCATTATCTTACTTAAGGGCTTTTTAGGCAAGAAAAGGCAACACAGAGTGACATAAGATTTAAAGCAGAAATAAAAGACAGAAATAGAAGTGGCACATAGACAAAAGATGAACAAAATAAGCTATGAAAGGTCATGATAATCTGTCTTTATAGACCGTTCTCCTTTTTGCTTCTAGTGCACTTTATTTGGGGACCATATTCAGTTCTCTTTTAGTTCAAGAAGAAAAACTAAAACAATTAAGCGCAGGCCCAGTCTTTGCTCTGCACACAGTGGAATAGAGCTGATGAGATGGCATGAAGGCAGTGGGCAGAAAACATAAAAAACAAAGTATTTTCCCCAAAGTTGAACTTCTACTGGAAGGGCAACTTCTACTGATGAGCAATTTAGTTTAATATTTCTATTTTAATCTAATTTTATATTCAATAGTTTTAGTTAAACAGCATTTTACTGACCAATATTATTGTCTCTTTAAAAATCTCACAGATATTTGTATTATTTTAACCATTATAGTATTTTGTTTGCAGTTTCCCCAATTCACACTGTATTCCTGTCATATAGCTAAACAGTAATGTAAAATACATGAATTATTGCCGCAAATAATAATATATTAACACTGAATTAGATTGACCACGTGGACAATCTAGTCCAGTGTTATCAGCCAACTGATAAATTGGCTGGGCTCTAATAAGAGCTACACTTGCCAACACTTCATCAGGAAGACCTGTACACCTATTTATTCATGCAATTATCTAATCAGACAAATCATGCTGCAGCAGTGTAATGCATAAAACGTCATTCAAACATGGGCGGGCAGCTTGAGGTAATGTTCGCATCAACCTTTAGAACGGGGAACAATTGCGACCTCAGTGCTTTAGATCGTTTGATTGTTGGTGCCAGATTGACTGATTTGAGCATTACTAATGCTGCTCTCCTGGGATTTTCAGACATAACAGTTTTGCGGACTGAAAGGCCTGTTGATAAGAGATGTCAGCTGAAAATGGCCAGACTGGTCTGACCTAACGGGAAGGCTACAGCAACGCAGATAACCACTCTGCACAACTGTGGAGAGCAGAAAAAACATTTCAGCTTTTCTAATCTCAATGCACAACACATCGAACCTTGAGGCAGATGGGCTACAACAACAGAAAAGCCTGTATCTTTTTAAATCAATCATTCAATAAATGTTAAACCGGCTTTCTGACAACAACTGCAAGCGTTAAACTGCTCTGAATCTGGAGAGGAAGCTGGATGTCATTAGCTTAGTCAGCAGGATCACAGTCTGCTCAGCACAGAACAAATTCAAGTTTGGCTGACTTGACCTGATCCCACTTATAAACATTTAGACGAGAATGCAAAGTCGAGTGACTGCTGTCGGGAGTAATGTTAACAGAGAGACAAAATGAGACTGTTCTGCCATGTTTGGACTCATAGCCGTCCAGCTGGGCATAGATAAGTTAGCTAGAAGGCTAAACACCACAGCACAGCTAACTTAGGTTCCAATCAACACGTTCAGAGGATAAAGCCTCCTATCCGAGAGCACAAAGTCGAGCAAATGGTCTTAGAAGAGCTTTTAGGTCCATTTAGTAGACTGGTTCATCCAGGTTAGCTTGCTTTCTCTTATATTTAAACTCGCAAATTAAATACATTTTTTCCCCACCTGTTTTCAGAGCATGACTGTACCAATCGGTGAGCTCCCACCATGCCTCCACCCTGTGGCTCTCTTAAAGGCACTAGACACATCAGACAAGTCGAAATTTTGCAATACCATCCCCATTTTAAGGTACCCTCAACACTGCAGTATGTCAATAATTTATAAATCAATCATTTTTAAATAGTTCTGACTAGAGGAGGATGGGTCCCCCTTGTGAGTCTTGGTTCCTCTCAGCTCTGAGTTTTTCCTTGCCACTGTCGCCTTTGGCTGCTCATTGGGGATCTTAGGTTTCCATGTCTTCTAATGTTGTTGATTTCTTGTCTTTTTTTTTTTACTAATTACTGATTGTCTAAAGCTGTTTTGTGACAACACCAGTTGTAAAAAGCGTTACACACAAATTTGATTTGATATGCGATATTACCGTTATACCTACCTACCCATTTCATACACATGACAAGTTCAGTGTTAGTCAGTGACCTTCCCAGTTTCCTCTTCTCTTAAGTTTACGTTCCATGTTATGTTATAATTATTATTATTAGAATTGGCCCAACTATAAATGAAATGCTATCAAAGGTGAGTTTTTAGTTTTTAGCAATGTCTTTAATGGGGTGCAGTGGGGGTTGTCAGTTTTTCTGCTCACATGACAAAATGAAGCATTTAAACACTTTGTACAATTTGTAATCTAATGTTTTTATTAAAAAGCTATTTGTGAGTTGACAACAATACAGACTATATGACATTTACGTTCATTTTTTCAAAACACCTTCTATAGCTTACAGCTTTGCAGCCTTACTCACGCAAACCCAGAACTGTAGGGACAACAGTAAGCAAACATTTCATGCCCATATGTAATGAAAAGGGCACTGGCCCACATTGTTTGCAATACCACAGTATGTTGCAAAACCCTCCCAGGCATGTTTGCTCTCGTTTGGCAGCAGGTAACTTTTGGGTTATGTAGCCATTATGAACAGCCAAACTTGCAGCTTGCTTTATGCATTTGTATCATTCTTTCTAAGAATTTAACAAGCAAAATTAAGCCTGATTAAAGCTGGATTATTATGGGCAGTCGCTGTGGTTAACATTTTGGTTGAATTACATACAATAACATTCAAAAGACCATATCATTTTTAAGAGCCAGTAATAAGTTGGAAGTGAACAGCCTTCTGTACCTGACCGAACCTGAACCTCCCTCAGTAACAGTAGCCCTTTTTCACTCCTCCTCTTGCTAATGATAGCAATACAACCAGCTAAAAGATGTGGCAGAGCAGTGTGTTGTTATTGTTGTTATTGATATTGCTGTGTGACATATTCTTATTCACTGGTTTCTTGATCAAAAATGTAGTTTGTGATTCAAACAAAATACAAATATACTTTGAGTATAAATATAATATCTAGATTTGTCTGTTCAAGGTCTTTATACACAATATGTCCAAACGTTTGTGGACACCCCTTCTAATGATTGCTGACACAGCTGTGCAAATGCACACACACCGCTTGTCTAGAGTGTTCTCTGGATTGGGTGCGCCCGCCAATACTTCTGGGATAAGTTGGAGAGTTGGGGATCAGGTGGAGTGGTGATCATCCAACATCCTGACCTCAGTAATGCTCTTGTTACTGCTAAGTAGACCATCAACACCACTAGAACTCTGGATGGTTTTACATGTCAAACATAAGAATGGTAACAGTTGACAGGTAACAGTAAAAGTTCAACTACAGCCTGATTTAAAACCTGAGGATTACTCTTTTCTCATAACTATAATAAATATGATCATAATAACCAATGCTTATGAGTTTCCACAATCATAAACCACAAACCTCCTTCAGGAATATGTTCTTCACAAAGACATATATAAATAAAATTTATCTGTTGCTTGATTTCTTACCTCATTCGGTAATGAAGCTTAATACTGGTGTCTTCAGTGACCTTGAACACATGATTTGGAGCATACCAGAGGTTCTGACTCTCTTCATACAGAGCAAACAGGTTGTGGCACAGGGGTGAAATACCTGAAACAGTAATACACATGACAATTAGCAAGAGCTACCAAATACTTTCATTTCGCACATACATGGGTGTCTATAAGGGAGTGAATGAATAGCAAAAGACTGGAGTCAAGATTTACCTGGTGTTTAAGAAACATTGTACAGTTTGACAACATGAACTATTAAAGACATTATGAGACCATGGGAAAATAACTGAAAGTTTAATGTTGTGTATAATCAACAATTTTACCATTTTACCACATTAAACAAGGGATTTCAACATCAAGGTAAGTTTTTATCTGCAGAATCTGTCAGGTTAAACATTTGAGTCTTGCTCAGATCATTCTTGCAGACAAGCAATAAATCATTGAAAAGGGTTGTTTAGTAAAGGCAGTGGTTTTCTGCCAGATTTAAAGGATTTTACAAAAAACGTTAGAACAATTCTTCTATATATGTTAAAAAAAAAAAAGAAAAGAAAAAAAAAAAAAATCAGGACATCCCATGAAACCCTTTGTCTTTTTTAACATATTTAAATATACGGACATTTGATCTTCACTTGAACAATATTAAAAGATGTCAGTAATGTAACTAAACACATAAAACTCAAGAAATGTCTTTTAAACATCATTTGTAAAATCATTGATAGAAATGCAATTTTCTTGTGAGGAAATATAATAAACAGGGACACCCTATGCCCTAATAACTGGTATTTCCCCTTTTGGCTGAAATAACCTCAATTGGACATTTCCTATAACCATCACTAGACATCAACTAGACTAAAGTTTTTCCCACTCCTCCATGCAGAATTCCTTACACATATGACCTATGACATTTCCTCTCTCTGATATAATTCTCTATTATATCACAGAGAGGAAAATTATATGATGGAGATTTTGCCAAGCCCTGTTGCAGCAAAGTGGCCTCAAATCATAGCATATCCACCTCCATGTTTCACAGCTGATATGGATTCTTTCAACAGCGAGAGTTTCCTCCTTGCACATCTCCCATGGAAATCTTGTGAGTTACTGCACTTTGACATCAACTGCGGCAAGAGCTACCTGTAGGTCCCGTGATGACATTTTAGGGCTATTGGAGACATCTTTACACATCTTGTGGTCTGCTCTTGGGCTAAACTAGCTAGGACGGTCTGACCTGGCCATGCTGGCAGCTGTTCTCCACTTGTAAAGTTGTTTGTGGGACAGTGGTGGCTCAGCGGTTAGGGCTCCAGGCTATTGATGACAGGGTTGTGGATTCGATACCTGGGCTCAGCAAGCTGCCGCTGTTGGGCCCTTGAGCAAGGCTCTTCACCCTCTCTGGGCGCTGGAGATGGCTGCACACCGCTCTGGTTGTGTGTGCTCACTGCCCCTAGTTCACTTGTGTATGTGTGTGTTTAACACCTCGATTGGGTCAAATGCAGAGGACACATTTAGCTGCACATAGTACAGTGCCAAATACTTTAACCTTTACCTTAAATTATTGTCCAGACAGTAAAACAGCGGAGGTGTTCTGAAATCGTTTAAATCTCTTCATAGACTCAAAAACATCTACAACCTTCTTTCTGAAGGCCTTAGAGAGCTCTTCGGATATGGTCATGGAATAACACCCTCTTCAACAATCAGGAGCAAACCAAACGAAATGTCTGAGTTTTAAACCAAACAGGCTCTTCCACAATCCTCTCTTATCATGTTCTAATCATCTGCAGCTGATGCGATGCACCCGATTCTAATTTTAGGTGTTTCAAGTAGTATTAAATGTGGCGGTGTTCTAACTTTATTTTTTTATTAATGACATTTTACAAATGATTTTAAAAAGACATTAATTCAGTTTTATGTGTTGTATTACCTCCATCTATCAATATTGTTCAAATGAAGATCAAATGTCCGTATGTTAAATAAGACAAAGGTGTTCATGGGGTGTCCGACTTAATTTCACATGACTGTAGCACTACAAAGGGTTCCACTATTGTTATGAGCCAGAGAGAACCCTGTTCCAGTATTATACAGAACCTTCTTGGTCTTTCTTCTTACATGGACCAACATATTTTTGATAAATATGCCTCGCATGGGTGACCTGATTCTAACTGCAAGCACAGTTCATTAGGTGGTTCAATCTTAATGCAGCATAATGGACAGAATTTAGCATTTCATTCAGAATAGATTTGAGGGATGAACACAGATCATGTGTTAGGATATGCTAAAGAAAATATACAATGAACAAGCAATAAAAAAATTGGACATTTTATATACTAACGAATGCAACCAAGAAAATAACTGAGCGCCTTACTAAATGAACTAAGCATAAATCCTTTTACAAGCAATGGCAGGGGAATGGAATTTTGAATTAGAGAGCTTGTTCACATTAACATGATCAAAACTACAAACCTACACTGACTGAAAAACTGAAATACAGACAGAAATGAACCGTACAGTAATCCACATTTTAAGCATGTGTCAAGTCATTTAATTTGTCTGAGACAAATTTACAGATGCACACTGATACAAAAGACATACACATTATCAGTGTGTTAACAATACAAAGTAGCCCATTTATTATACATGAGTATTGCTCCCAACACAGTGATGACGGCTCGATGAGTAAAGGCTTCAAAGTGCTGTTTCCACATGACATCATTTTCTAATGACCTTTTGCTAATTTAGGACTGAATTCACTAGAAAGTATGACTGAATTATGAGGCAGTTAATGCTCCAGTGCATCGAAAGCATTTAGCTGAATTCTAGTCTTGCATAAACTTCCCTTTCCTCTCTCACTGCCCAGGCTAACCCGTGGTCTTGGCCACAGCACAGCTCAGAGGAAACTCTGGGTTTGACTTCACAACACAGCAGCCATTTTATGTCTAAGAATTGACTGGGAGCCAAAAGCTCGAACATTCCTTTCCACTTGGAGACGTTGAGGGGAGTCACTGCATGCTTCTACATGTCAAACAACAAGCAGGAACAATACCCCTACTGTTATACAATCTCATTTGAATGCAATTATTTTGCTTTTATGAAACCTGTATACCTATAGCTCACTCTACAGTTTAGAGATCAGGATTTGCATTTTTCCTTTCCATATGCAAAACTGCTTCTGTTTCAAGACTGTGCGCTCTCTTGTCTAAACATACAATAAAAAGACAGGGCTTTGTTAACAAAGAAAAAAGCACTAGTAATAAAACAGATCTCTGGCAAGGCAGAGTTAAGCATTTAAACAATGCATAAACAGCTTCAATATGGGGGTATTAACATCTAAAGAGCATGGACAATTGGTTATTTCCTTTACTTCACTTTTTTACATTTACCATGTACAATTAAAGTGTTTAAACAACTGAGCTATCAAATATCTGATATTACAACACAAAATTTAACTCATCTCTAAGACAACATTCAAGATAAGTCAGACAAATAACTTATAGAATTAAAGCAATACTTGCTGATAACCTTAAAACCAAAGCAGCAGCCCAGCACTGGCACTGGCACTGAACAATGGCACTAATAGCACTTGTCATGGCAGTGTCTTACCAGCATAAGACAAGATTAGCATTAGAAAAGACTTCTAAATTCCGTATGTATCCTGAACTTTGCATATTTTTACCAGTCCCCTCACTAACACGGATGAAATCTTTGCTTGGTAGGTTTATGATAGCCGGAATACTACACTGCACAGCAAATTTGCAAGATGTTAAACCCTAAGTATACAATTTAACAACAACACAGTGTTGATTTTGCTGTGTATCCAATCCACCAAAGTTGCTCAAATTAGTACTAAGCAATACTAAAACTAGGGGCGCTTTCACACCTATAGTTCTTCACACCTATGCTCTAAACTTGGAGCATTTCCCCCATGATTTGGTTTGTTTTCACAAAAGGAAAAACCAAGTGCACCAAAATGCCTCAACAAACCCTGTAAGGACATTCTCTCTAATTAGTCAGACCTGTGTTCTGGACTAGAGCATATTTCTGTGTAATTTAATATGAAATGACGTCAGAAATGGCATTTGTAATTACTTGGGAAGTACACCAGGTTAGGGTCTAGCTGCGAGAGGCAGCTGGGAGTATACCTGATAGTTGAGTTGGATCAAGGCTTTAGTGAACAGCTAAAGTTGATGAAAATCAGATGAAAATCACCTTTTGTGTATGTATCTCCATCATAGGACAGTACCCAATACTGTCCAAAACTCTACAAGAACAAAGCCAAACTGAGGATCTCAGCCAAAAAGCTATTTCCCTCAAACCTGACATATATCTATATCAATATGTTCCACCAGTTTGGCTGCAGCTAGAAAAACAGTCACTCCACTGTGAAATTAGATTTAAACTCATTTTCAAAAACTCCTTTTTGAAAATGACAGAAAGCAAAATTAGTGAAGCCGTTTAGCACAATTATAATGAGAGGAACAATTAGAGAAGGCAGCACACATATTACACAAACTCATTACGCTCACAGAAAGCCATTGCAACAGAGGACCATTGATTCAGAGCAGTGAATGAACATCTGACAGTCTCCTTCTCTGTTCTCATTTCCATCAGCTAAGAAGTCCACTAATATTTGACTAATATACACTTCTCTGTTTTAGGGAGCTAAAAACAAAGTGTGCTCTGAATGATAAAGACGTGTCTATAATTACATAAAGCAACGAGCAACCTTCACAACCTTAACCTGTCTGAATGTGTTTACAGTGGTAATCAAGAGGTGCTTACAGATCCCCACCTCTACTTAGGATTAAAAGGGCATATAAGTGTCTGTATGCGTGTGTGTGTGTGTGTGTGTGTGTGTACATACGACATCTCTTGGCAGCCTCTACACACAAGTCCTCAGCAGTGTGGCAGTCTTTAAAGTACTCAAGCTGGTTGGTGTCGGGCAGGTAAAAGTGAATCTCCAGGCCTTTCATGACAGCAGGCACCGTCAGCTCAGCCTTCTTCTGCTTCTTCATCTTCCCACACAGTTGCCTGCCCAGCTCCATGACTGCTAGCTTTGGCATCCAGACACTGCAGTAGGGAGGGAGAAAGAAAGAGAGAGAGAGAGAGAGAGAGAGAGAGAGAGAGAGAGAGAGAGAGAGAGAGAGAGAAAGAGCACAGCATTTACAGATGTGTCCAGTCACAAGGTTTCTCATGAGTAATGATGATGTAAATTTAATGATATTTACATTACACAGACCTCTTACATTCTTTAAGCCATGAATGAAGGCTTTTCCCTGCCATAAGAATGGAATGAGAATGAACTGGTTCTAATTAATACAATAGGATCGCATTTAATGGTTCTGTGTTACAAGATCTTGTACAACAAATCAAGGGTCTATTCAGCTGGATTCCCCGGCACAGAGGCAGTGGTATACGTGCCCACATACTACATTCTTACATACTCTAAAGTCAACTGGTTTTTGTAGAGCCCTGACAACTCAGACACATCTGGATGCTTAAATGGTTCTTGAGTTTTCAAAATCTTACATTGCACCAAAAGGGTTCCAGTATCATTAAGAGTGGAAGAACACCTTTTTCAGTACTCTATAAAACCATCTTTGATTAGAGGGTAATTTAACTACTAGCACCACAGGAAAATCTCTATTACAACACCTGTCAATAAACTGGCTGACGGTCAGTGGCAGGTATTTGGATTATTCTCACAAAACATGTCAAATACTGAAACAAAGAATGTACGAAGATATCCACTCGCTTCGGTATAGTGTAAGATAACTGCTCAGAAGAATGATGGGCATCAGACAGATGTTCAGATTTGTCAGATATTTATTCCAAACTGGCAGGTAATGGTGTATTTATTGAACTCCAGAAGAGCAGACCGTTTAGCTGAGGGCCACATGCATACTTCATGTATGACACATATGTAATTTTCAAGGCAATGTGAACTGTAAAAAGAAATCAGATTTGGGCCACTTTCATATGTGGTACTGTATACATAATGCCTGTTACTATAGTTAGATTTTGGGTCTTTCAGGTTGAGTGAGAAAGCGTAGGACAGGTAAATAAAGAAACTAGCTGACTAGTTTAAAATCAATCTGATCTCTGACATAAGTCACATTAAGATAACAATAATGTGACTGATCAAAAAAATTACTGGAGCCACTTTTACCTGCTGTATGAACATAGCCTAAAGAATCAGCATTTCATTGTATCATTTGGAGTTCGACAACGTTAAAATGTGATAACTAAAATATAAATAAATAAAAATAATATTTATAAATAATTAAATGTTAAAACTTAATGTAGCATCCAGTCCTGCCATCGTTCGGGATCGGCCTCCGGGATCGGGCCCAAATTACGGATCAGTCCTTCTCTATATATTCTTGGAATTTATTTTTTTTCCCCTGGGGTCCACCTATAATGTTTATAATTTGTCTTTAAAGTCCAAAAACGGTCAAAACTTCAATCTTTCTGTATCCCTTAGAATGAAACAGGCTGTTTCTTCTTGTTTCTGTTCCTTAAAGACTGATATAAGATAAATGAGCTCTTTTCTGACCGGCTGTTCTGTATTGTGAGTTATTACACTCCTGGAAATTGCAGTATGGTTTAGCAGGGCTAAACTGGGAGATGCTGAATAGGAGGCGATACAGTGTGTAAGGGAGTCGGTTCTCGTGACATCAGAGAAACCGTGATTTCAAAAAGGGTATGTTTTAACAGTGTATAAGATAAGATCGGATAAGATAAGATAAATCACAGCAGCAAAGAGATAGCAAGACACTCAGATGCAAAACGTAGATAAATTACCAATATATATGCAATATAAATAATAGAAGTAAAAAATATATATATTGTTAAGTGTTACTTTAAACATTTTTACTTCATTAAAGCGAGGGACATTTAGTTTTATAATATAGGAAACTTTCAAATTCAAATATTCAACAGGAAACACTAAGAGAAGCAGAACCCACTGGCCTAACTTGCACACCAAATTATATTTAATTCAGTAATTAATAAAAAAAATAATGCCACAACACTTATTATTATTATTATTATTATTATTAATAATAATAAGCAACATCCACTTCCTACAATAAAGCATTCCAGTCACTCCAGTTCACTCACTCCGATTAAAACTGAGAATGGAAAAGCCCACCTCACTGAACAGCTGTATTTGCATTTGTAGGAGGATCACTGCTGTATTTAAGCATGAGCTTCCAAACTTCCAAAATCAAGAACAGAGTCTCTACGGGCCTTTAACGTGTATCAGCTTCACATGTGGTAGGAATGTGCAATGTACTGTTATCAATACTAAATTATGCAATATTCATATCACAAACACTTTTTATAGTGCTGTGTGACCATCCAGACCAATCTCAAACACTCTCAAATGTTTGTAATCATACAGTGAAAACTCAGCACTGCTGAGATACAGACACTGTGTGCAGAGAAAACTCAGCACTGAGAACAGTTTGGCCTTGTGTTTGAAACCTTCATGCATCGTAGTTCACTTGTACAGATTGAGAACAGCACAAGTGGGTGTCACCCTCACATACTGCTTACAGGCTCGTTCTCATATTACTATCAATCTTATCATATAATACCATTTCTATGACGCCTTTCCAAGCAGCCCTGACTTCCTTACAGAAGGTTAGTACATCTGATCTTTTTTTAAGCAAAACTCTTCACAGCAGATTTAGCACTATTTTACCACTATCCGAATTATAAAGAACAAGGAGATGCATGAAGGTTCACTGTTCATTTTGAATAGCAAATATAATAGTCATATATGCATTGCAGACACAGGGACTCCTGGAAGTCACTGAAGGAAAAATCTGTACGTTTCTGTAAGTTTCTCCACAATGAACAATTTCACACCAAACCACCCTGAATGACTTTGTTTACATCTCAACTGTTAAATTGTACAGAAATATGCATGTACTATAAACATTGGTAAACATTCACATGCTTTTACAAGTGGCCCTGGCTCCCCAGCATTTACTGTAACAATGCTGGTGAGTTTTTCTCTTCCGTTCCTGACATATTTTACGTGTAGGCTATTTTAACTTCCTTATTCAGTTGTGTTTACTTAACCCACTAAACGTTGCTTCATGGTTTCAACACCATGTTGTAGATTCATATTATAAATGCAGAACTGTTTCAGCTTTAACTCATGGAAACGAGGGGGAGGAGGGGGTAAACTTTCAGGTATCTATTTTCTAATCACATGAATTAGAATATACAGTAGGTACAGTCTTGATTTGCAGGAAGAAAAGGGCATTATCATGTACAGTTATGTCCACATCCTTTACAGTTCTACAATTTTAGAACACTCCCATATATCCCAAGTCCCAAGTGCAGATTTAAACCAGGAAATACGAATAAAAATGAAGCGTAATTGTCATTTATAATGTAGCTAAGTTTGTCGTTAATTGGTTAACATTACATGTTAATAATTTTGTCATTTAAAACAACTGTGTCAAGGTTAAAGGGAATTAATTAGTTAAATGTTCAGGATGTAAACAAAGTCATTTAAAGGGGTCTGGTGTGAAATGCTCTGTTCTAGAGAAACCAGCTTTTAACTGGTGACAGTGTTGATGATAGCAACCAGTGTAATGCCTCTAAAAGCTACATTACAGAAAGGTAATACATCCAGCGATGTTCTGCATGTGTTGCCTGATGCCAGAGACACTGTTTTATGATTGCTGTGATGACGCTTTTATCTATAAATCCATTTAAGGTGGAGAGGTACATGCAGGCAACGCAAGCAAAACAGCTACAAAGAAGAAAACCTTTTCAGAATTGACTCGGATTTGACATTTATCAAAATGACACATAACGACTCGTGTAGATTTACTGGTGGCTGTGGACTATAATTATAAAGTATTGTAGTTATGTGTTGTAGACATCACCATCTCTGCTTTCTATCACCACCTCTGAACGAAGTCAGTATGTTTCCCCTCCATAACGCACCCTCTCATATTAAACCACTCAATCACTTCACTTTTGATATCTCAATGATTCAATTAAGCAGAAATGTAGACAAATCAATTAAATCCATCTTTAAAGACCCGCTTCCTTTGGAACGTATTCAGAAAAATAAGCCTAAAATCTAATTGTGAAACTTCCTGCCACTCAAAAACACACGTTTACATAGCTGTCTTCACTGAGAGACAAAACAAAGAGTTCCTTACTACTTTTCCTGACAACACCAGCCATGATATCCCACTGGGTCCACGGAGCTTGCGTGAGTATCATTTATGTCACCATTGTTCTACACCACTTCGTTTCCTGTCTGTGTCGAAACGCAGCACTCTGTGATCACCCTTTCAGTGCTCAAAACCCTCGAACTGTTCTTCTGGTTGACGAGCAGCATCCGACTGATTCACACATATGTACGTGTACGTCAAGAAACTCTAAAGGTCATCCTGTTCGCAGGGTCTTAATGATCATCATGAAACTCCTTCAAATATTGACACTGTTTTACAGATTTTACGTCAGTTTATGGTCTTTGAAGCAGTTCATCATCATCATCATCATCGCTACCATGGCAAATTGCTATTGCTTATCCTTTATTTGTCTTGTTAGGTTTGTCTAATATCCACTGAAGACTTACAAGCTTTTTTGCAATGCTACAAAAAATATTTTTAAAATAATACATATATATATATAAATAAATACATCACATATAATATAATCCACCTATAATACAAAACTGAGCATTTTGTCAGCTTACTGATGGTAAATATGACCACATTTAAGCTTTACCAGAAGCTTAGAGCTGAATTAATTTGAGCTTGGCTTTAAAACAGCAGGGTTTTGGCCCACAAACGGTCTAGAATCTAGTCCTAGTCCTGGATAAAAAAAAAAAAAGAAAAAGATATTTACTCTCTTGACAAAATATAGTCACCATATTTGCCATAATTATATCTGAAATGACTAAGCGTTCAGCAGCATGGAGAACCGACTTCCTCCAGTCCCTTTTTTAAACCTGCTCAATCATCCATTCCTCTCAAATGAAAAGAAACCTCATACACGAAAATAATGAGAAGACGAATACAGGAAACATCTGATTTCATAATGACAAAATGTAAAAATAGGGGGATGTTTGGGAGATTTGGAGGTGTTTTTAGACATTTTTTTTTAGGTATTGAAAAAAATAACAGTAGGTGTGCCAACGGATTAAAAATTCAGTCAAATTCAAAATAATAAGATATTTCAACACTAGGAAAAGCAGGTCTTGGAGAAGAATAAACAGTGACTGCTAGCTACTGTACACACACACACAATGATAAACAGACTGCCATTTGGAAGCCAGTGTTAGGAAAAGTCAACATTAAAACCATAAAACCCATTTTAATCAGCACATATTTTAGTATAAAGAACATTAAAAAAAAAAACTTGTTCTATCACCATTCACTTAATCTGTAAAGACTTCCCTTTACAAGACTTAAGAGGAACATTCTGTTCCCATTTCCTGCTCTTATTAAATAATGGCCCAGTTTTACAGTAATATATGTATATATACAGAATAAAGTTGCTTAATTAAATTTACTTTTGATTAAATATAAGGTTAATAGAATAAGATGACTCTGAATTAGATAGCTAGCTAGCTAAATATTTCAAGAGAGACACTCAGACTCAGAGATCACCATCTTCAGGGACGTTTCCCATATTTAGCTAAAAGAAACCCTGGTAAGCTCACAAACAGGGTCAACAGGTCGGTCTTTCTCTAGTTAAATCATAAGTCATAACCGAGATCATTAGTTAGCTAGCATTTCAAGTTGTTTAGGGACACAGTACCAAACTAAATCTGTATAAATATCTAGATTAGCTACATTTGGTGCGGCTTAAAGGGCTCTCCAGCTGCAAGCTTCCAGCTAGCAGAGCTCAGCTCGCTGCGTGTTCATTTCAAAACAAAAAGTAACACCACCAGCGGGCTAAAAGCGACCCTGCCAACAAGAAACCTTTACGAAAGTAAGGCTAGGCTAAATTAAACAACGTGGCTAAAGTAGATGGTGTACTTGGGTCGTGTTTAAAAAACCTTTCTCGACGAAAGACCGCAAAACTAGGCAGCACTGCCTAAACAAGCTACGGCTAGCGAGAGCTAGCGAGCGATTAATCTACTCGACAGTCCGAAGTCAGGGGTCCTGCTGGGGGGCCAACTAGCTCAAAAACGACCGAGTCCGACATCTTTATAATGTTAGATAGCTATAGCTAATGTGCCAACCGCTGCACCGACAGGGAGCCTGGTCTCTCTATAGACATACTGTGAAGTTCCCGATCTGTCTGAACCAAGCGGTCGAGAGAGCGAAAGCGTTTCTTCTTACCTCGTCGGGCAGGCTGAGTTACTTCCGTTGGTTTTCGATCATCACAGATGTTTGGAGTAAAAAAACTCCTTCTCGGCCTTTTATTCTTCAACAAGCTGGTGTTGTTTTTGCTCCAATGTAGCGTATAAAGTTGGCTAATATATTCCTATGTTTTCCGATGTGAATATTTCCATAAGCGAGGTCGTCTTTATAGAGATTTAGCGTTAGCTACTGGCTCGAAGTTCATAATCTAGCTACAGCTAACCTTTCCTGTCAAGCGTCTACAGATTCCCGAAAATAGGGGGTCACAGGCAGCCACAGATACTCGGCGCCTATTGGCTGCTCGGCTTGTCAATCAACTGTGGTGCCAATCGTGTTAACCCTTACGCGGGTATCGCTGAGCTGCAGTGCTCCTCGGCTTCAGTCCGCTTTAAAGAGCCTTGGTCTGTGGTGTGTTGTGCGCAGGGATGGCAGGGGTCGCTTTCTTTGTGGCTTTCCTATCGTTAAAAGATAATTAGTGTAACTAGTGTAACCGCTACTATTTTAATATCTGTCGACGAGTGACTCAGTCGGTATAGCTCTAGTGATGAAGGCTGTTATTGTCGTCGAAACGGCAGCAGAGTTTAACAACGGAGCTGATTGAAGCAGTGAAGTTTGGTTAATAGCAGGCAGTGGTTTGCCTGTCAGACATAGCTATATCCTCTATTATTTTAATCTCCTGTAATAAAAGGGGATTTACATTGTTGTTATTAAGTCGATGAACTGCAAAAAGAGTGAAGGCTGGGATAGGTAGCTAGATGTTGATTTAACGAGTGTTTAAGGTTAGAAATAATGCAATATACTGATTTTGTTCATTTCAACTAAAATGTGCTTCTTATTGCTTCATTAAATTTATTTATTAGCGGTGATTAAACCCAGTTAAATTTCTTGATAGCATATAAAGTATGTTTGCAGTATACTAGCTTTACGAATGAGTTTATATGATTTGTTATAATGTAGCTTTGTTTTCAGTTATCCTTAATTAAAAACCATTTGTAAAAAAAATAATAATACTTCACATACTTTACCTGGTTTTATTTAAAAGCTCAAATACAAAGCAAAATATACACGTAATATAAACGTAAGTGCCATTTAAAAGTTGGTTGATAAAAAAAAACATCATGCAAACACTGTCCTTTTATTTTACATAATCATTTTACAGGATAATAAACATCACTGAAGCCCATTTAGCCCCGTATTAAAGTGAGGATTGCTTGTATTAGTTGTATTGGCAGCAGCAGAACTATGATAGGTTAGGTGGAGCAAGTCCAGCGTGCAGCTCATGTCCCGCTGATGGTCTTTAAGACCTGGAGGTTCAGCCTGCCCTAAAGGGAGGGACTTCCCGTCCTCGCAATCAGATGAGTTGTCAGAAAGTGTAGGCTGCAGTTTCACAAGAAGGCTTGGTGTGGCAGAGCACTTAGGGACCGTGGCACAGATCAATACAGTATTGATCTGAACATTGCAGAGACTGTAGCTATTCCCATCAGAAGCGGTTCAATATCAGCACTCAGAAAGACTGTGGCTATAGCCTGAGAAAAAAAGTGACCACTGTAACTGCTGGCTCACATTAGCTCATATTATATAATCTCATTTAACATTACTTTATTAAATAAGACTACACAGATGTGAGATCATGTAACAACATTGCTAGCACAGCAGTGTTACATATATAGGAGAGCACTGTAGCTGTAACACCCAAAAAATCTAATGTCTTCCATGTCACCTTTACAGATGAAGGAAAAACATCTTAACTTTTAAAAGTAGTTACAAATGTATGCAGCATTTCTATTGGTCCATTCATCATGACGTTTAGACACAATATAAAGAACAATATTCAAATTAGCCATGTTGAAATTAGTAAAACATTTATTTTTGAAATTGGAGATATATTTTTTCTCATATATAAAATTCATTGTTTCTGTTGGATCAAAATATCATATCTCAGGAGATAACAACTTTACAGGTAATGAGGGGGGCGGGGGGCTGCTAACTTTCAGTGGAAGTCAATGTAAAAGATTGTATTCCAGGTAATTTTGGTAATTTCCAAATGGAAATTCCTAAGGTTGGATAAGTCACTGAAGATAGGTAATGAGTGTGTGGAGCAATGCTTTCACTCTCTGTCAAAAGCCATATTGTTTGACTTCCACACACAAGATTTAGAAAAAAAAAAAACTAGAAAGAAAATTCACTGCAGCAGTGTAACATGAGTCTCAGCCCTGAAAACAGTGTGATCATCAACAGGAAGACCAAAAAATAAGTGGAAATGAGAACAGGAAAAAGAACAAGGAGAAAGAGGAAGTGAATCTTTGGATAACTTTGTTTATCAAATGTTTGATCAAATGCCTACATAGTGTTGTACAGGATACTATTTGTGCCATTCACTATCAGCAACTCCTCATGACTTGTTTGACCTTGCAAACAAGCTGGAGAAGAAAAACATAAATGGAGCTGGACTCTCCAGATGAGTCAGTTTGGGGAATATCTGAGAGTGGTGGTGATAGGAGGCAGAAGAGAGTGTTAGTAGGGGATTTCCACTTCAACTACATGTCTAAAACATGGATGGGCAGTGTTCCTACATTATTGCAGTTTGCATAAGAGCTTTAAAAAGAAACCCAAGTTTAATAAATATATGCTCATAAATATGTTTCCTTCAGATCATGCTGGTTATTCAGATTACCAGCTCCCAAAATAACACATGCTGATCTTTTTAAGATTATCTATATTGTTTTTTTCATAGTTAATATAAGGAACAAAGCAAATGAAATATAATTAGGAGACAGGCCCAAAATGTATCCTTTTTATTATTATTTTTTTTTTACAGAATAACAAAAAACAAAACACAGCATTAAAAAAAGAATCAAGTAAATCAGCATGTTTAATTAATGTGAACTGAAATAAAACACACAAAACTATTTGTTAAAATAAATTATATTTCAGCTGTACTCATTTCAAGCATTATGTAACAAAGTAAATATAAACTATTAATATAAAATATTTTTGTTAAAAATGAAAAGCTTAAGAACAAAAGAAATATCATTAAGTGCACATAAAATGTGATTAAGAAGACATCTACAGTTTCTTCATTAGCACCTGATGTCAAGATGGCTGCCATCCTTCAGTTATCACAGTACTGTACCTTTAAGACGGACAGCATCAGCACTGTGATAACTGAACCAGGGCAGCCTGTCACATCAAGAAGAGCCGGGACAGTGGACTTCCCATCTGGCCACGCATTTAGATATCTTACCACAAGACAGGCTGTAAACTTCAGGATAAATCCACCTTGAGGAGAGAAATCATTTAATCGATACACTAAGAATAAAATAACTAGAAAAGGGGTATAAAACAAAGAAATCACAATATTATGATTTTAGAATTCCTGTGATCATTTTTAAGTAGAGAATGATGTTTAAAAGCAAAACAAGGGAAACTACTGGCATACTACAGCTATTGTACACACAAAAAATGTAAGAAATTGTAAATATGGCTATTAATGTTCAAAAACTTATTACTCTTTATTAAAAACAGGTGAAAATCAGTCTACTGATTTAACTTAACTGTATATTGTGTTATTTTCTATATATTGGCCTATATCATCAACTTTTTGTTTTTAAAAATGTATTGAATAAATATTGACTAAACTACATTATTTGTGATAAAATGACATTTGTGACACATATATATATATAATATATATGTATATATTATATATATATATATATATATATATATATATATATATATATATAACGTTATATATATATAACGTGTAAAAATAAGGATATTTTTGGCTTGTTTTTCGTATTATTATTTAATAGAGAAAGCAGGTGAAAATCAGTCTACTGATTTAACTGAACTGTATATCGTGTTATTTTCTATATATTGGCCTATCATCAACTTTTTGTTTTTAAAAATGTATTGAATAAATATTGACTAAACTACATTATTTGTGATAAAATTACATTTGTGACACATATATATAATATATGTATATATATATAACGTTATATATATATAACGTGTAAAAATAAGGATATTTTTGGCTTGTTTTTCATATTATTATTTAATAGAGAAAGCAGGTGAAAATCAGTCTACTGATTTAACTGAACTGTATATCGTGTTATTTTCTATATATTGGCCTATATCAACTTTTTGTTTTTAAAAATATTATTTAATAGAGAAAGCACCTCCTTTCAGAACACTCCACACCCAAGCTAATTCTTTCACAGTCAAACACCCAAACCCCCCCAACAGGCCTCTCAATAATTAATACAAACCATCGTCCTTACGTCAGACTTGTTATTATCCCACGAACTCCGCCCACTGCGAGGGACACTCCTTCGGTTGTCCAATAGCGTGTCGCCCTCAGCGGGGCTCCGCCCAAGTTCGCCCCGCCCTCGCTGCAAATCTCTTCTTGTAAACAACTCCATCAGCTCCGTCGTGTTTTGCCATGGCAGGACGGCGCAAGCTCCTGCCAAAAACGAGCTAACATAACATCTGCGCAACGGTCAAACAATGGAAGGAAAAACACACAGGGGAAAAAAAACACACATTTCACCTGAGAATATTAAAAGGATTTGGCTTTTTTAAGTAAAGTATAAAACAGAACGACGCAATGATACAAACCCGTACACCAACAGGTAATGATAAAAAAGTGACGACTTTATGATGGAAAAAAGAGGTTGGTGTAACCCTTAGCCTGTCGTTATACGACTCTACAGCTACGTTAGTATACAAGCACGCTGGTATGTCATGCACTGGCAGCTCTCAGTGGACTGTAATAAATTATAAATATCACACGCATGTACTTTTTAACGTTGCATGCGATTTGCATGGGGCAAGCGGCCCAACCTAAACGCCTCGCAAATCAAAATAAACAGCATGCCAATTTGCAAAGCTCACAAAAGTGCTAGAAATAAAAAAAAACCTTGCATGTTGCGAGGTGAGCGCTCCCATTTCGTACAGTGCAGTGCGTGCTAACGCCCAGCAGAAGCAGCAGCAGCAGCACACACACACACCCCTCTCGCGTCCAAAACAAACACACCACGTATCTATAGAACAGACGTATAACACACAATACCACACCTTCAGCTGCCTAGACTTTATATTTTCCGAAATGCTGATTTACTCACCCGCGTTTTTCCACGCTCCCATCTCGTGTTTACGTGAATATATTTTAATGACGCAGCAAGCCCACAGCGCGCAACGTGACTGTCGCCATTTTTGTGTTGTTATTGAAATCTCAAACCATGTGACAAAAATAAAATAACACGCTTCCGGCTCCTTGTCCTGAAAAGTGCACGCCAGCGGTGCTGGTGAAGGAGAATAACCCGTTCTGCTGTAACAAAGCAAAAAAAAAAAAATCATCACCTGATATAGAAATGTTGTCAACAAGAGCCCATTCCATTAGGCTCTGCCGCCACCACAAGGCTCCTGAGAAGTCCGTGTAGTCGCAGGGTTTAGTTGAGAGCTGAGCTGAGAGCAGCGTGCTCGACGTGTGCGCTGTCACCCGAACACGCAGAAAACGTGGAGGCACGGGAAACAATGGTGGCCACCTGAAGGCTTTCTGAATGCACGCTGCTCTATCAACAAGTGTGCCTCGTCCCAACGCAGCCAGAAAATGGTCAAGTGATCACCTGCAGGTCCATGAAGAAATGACGACTTGTCACCTGACAAGATGCCCCCTATAAAAACCCTCTCACTGTTTGATAACTAGAACGATCTCTGTCCTACAGAGAGTAGTGGGGAGAGTAGCCTGGACTCTACACTTAAATAAAAGTGTCGTTACTCTTCAGAAATAATGAAACAAAAAAAAGACAAAAAAAAAAAAAAAAAAAACTACTGGAGTGAAGATCAGGTCCAAAAGTCCCACAAGTATCGATTAACTTATGCAACTGCATTATAACAGCCCAGTCTGTGAGATGAACTGAGGCATGTGTCTTATTGAAACGCTTCTAAATGAAAATGCTAAAGATTGACACACCAGACGATGAGATTAGTATGATCACAAAATACTAAAATATAAGTCAAATATAAACACCCTCCCCCCAATCCTACATAAACTATATTAAAATGAGACATTAAAAGAACTAAATGTGGTAACAACCAAATCAATTCCTTTATTTTTGGTCATTTCATTGTGTTCTGCTGATTCAGCTCATAGGCTGCTCTACTTCAGACCACTCACTTTTGACCTTCAGCATTTAGTTTTAAAGGAGAAGAAGCGTCACTTTCTATGATCAGATATGGTGCCTAACGCTAAAAAAAAAAGGCAGTGTTTAGTGTTCAACAGGAAATGAAAATGTACAGAGAACCTGTACTTCAGTTAACTATCATGATCTCCATGCTGGTCAAAAAATTCTGGTTTATGCTCTTCTGGTGATCAGCATATGAGTTTCATACAAAACCCATACAAAAGCCCTTCTGCTGGTGACCAGCTAGACTGGTCTATGGTGTCAGGGGAAGTATAGGGAGCAAGAAGTACACCTGACTGAAATTCAGCATATTAATAAACATGTATAATAAAAAATACATATATATATTTTTAAACATTATTATCTGTTATTATCTATTATTCTAATGATGTATGTTTAAATGTAGATACTTTCTGAATGTTTACGTTTTTATATGTACACAAAAATTAACTTGACTGGCTTTATAAATAACCAAAAAATATATTTGAGAAGAAGAAAATGCTGGAAGTAGAAATGATGTTGTTTCTCCTGAAAATATATAATGTATAATATATAATTAATATTTTTTATAATGGTATAATGTCAGTGTTGAGTTACTATACTCATGTATTTTTACATTTTAACAATAGTCACATAAACTTCATATCTCCCAAATCAAAACTAAGGTATAATAATAATGTATGATTGTTTCAGTACGTTTTAAATCCCTGCACTCAATGTTTCCTTCAGTTTACTTTTTATTATTCCTGGTACGTTCATTCACTTCTACGTAAGTGTACGTTTGGTTAAAGTAACACCATTTTTACTTGACTGTGCTGTTGTGGGGTCCTGTAGAAGTTCATGCGGTCTGGTAAATCAGCAACTCTTGAGACTGACTGGCTCGGGATTGTTTTACTGGGATCTGCCCAGTGTACTACAACTCCCAGGGTCCTGTGCGCTCCTGAAATTTTTCTTTCTGCGTGGTGTTGGGAGGTGTTTAAAGAGGGCGGTAGGATTTCTCGTCCATTCATTTGCAGAGCGAGAGAGAGAGAGAGAGAGAGAGAGAGAGAGAGAGAGCGAGAGAGAGACAACCCCCATCTCCATGCAGAAGTGGGTGGAAATCCTTCAGCCTAACTTTAGTAAAACACGTTTCTTTTTTCTCCGCGGAAAGACACAGTCAGCTACAAGAGGGAATATCAGGTTTGGGTTTATTAAACCTTCTCCTTCTTCTTTTTAAGCTCTCTTTCAAGACTTGCCCTCTTTAGCCCTCTTTAGACCCTTTAACTCCCCATCCATTTCGGTTCACTTGCTAAATAGCATTTAGCCTCATTTACAAGTCCAGCTCTCTCGCTATCTTCCTTCCCCCCCTTGTGGCCTCTGGTGGTGAGAACCTCATCCGACGTGTGTTTAAACTCTGAGCAGGTCGGTGTGCACTGAGGAAATGTCCAGATTGTTCCGAGCCGTGATCATGGGTCCGCCTGGCTCGGGGAAGGGCACCATTTCGGAGCGGATCGCCAGAGCTTTCGGCCTCCAACATCTGTGCAGCGGTGACTTCTTGCGGGAGAACATCGCTGCCAGCACGGGTGGGTCATTTCCACATGTTTAGCCACCAAACTTTTATTTTTTTAAGTCTTCCTCGAAATCCCCCGTTTCGCACATTCGTCGAGTTTAGAGGAGTTCATGTGAGGTTACCTACAGTGAACTGCCATGTTGGCCCTGTGCCTGGCTGTTGCCTTAATGGGCATTTTTGTGCCTAGATTGGAAATGTAGAAGGGGACCATTCAACAGTCCGTTATTCATGCTATTTCCACCATATTGTCTTCTGATATGTCAGATTGCTGGTAGGTATTTTTTGAGGACAGTTCCTCTGTGGATTTTCACTATTCATGCCCAGCAGAGAGTTCAACACTTACAGTGAAGAAGCGCTGACTTACATGTTTGCAGCAGAAGTATATTTTAATGGATACTGTTAAGTGGTTTTGGGGTACTTAAGCAGAAGAGGTCTATTCAGTTCATTTAGGTCCGCTGATCACTATCATCCCCCTTTTTTGTGTATTATGCAGTGTCATCCTGCTTAATTACTGAAAGTGTGGCTGTTGATGGCAGTAACAGCAGCATGGAGTAATTTTATATTAGGTATTTTTCACTGGCAGCTCATTGACATAAATAGAGCAGTTCAGCTGAAAGGGCATATTGTGAACTGCTAGATGAGACCATATAGAGAAGGAATTTAAAATTGATTATAAAATCTACCACTTTCCACTTAAGTGCGTACATTCACACTTGTCATGTTTTTGCCATTATTAATAAAAAAAATGGAAAAAAAAACCCAGGAAATGCAAACATCACTCAATGGTAGTCTTAGCTTAGCTGCCATAATAGAACTGGCATAACATTGGGGAAAATATTGAAATTTAATTGCAGCAGAAGTATATTTAAATTGATAGCATTACATGGTTTTGAAATATTTTTTGTAATGTAAGATTTTAAAAGGGAGAAATGTTCTTTGTCTACTTTTTAAGGCTCTGACATATAGTCCAGTTAGACGGTGGATATGCTAAAGCTCCAGTCCAATAAGTAACTCAGTACTTAAGTAGCTTTGATACTTCTTCACTTGAGTAAACGGTTTTAGTAGCTGCTTCCACTTCTGCTTGAGTCGCTATTAAATTCACGAGTAACAGTGCTTTCATGTGAAAGCAGTGCTTTAACGCTGTCGTTTTAGACCACTCACTTCTGCAAACTGCTATTTCACCACTGCGACTGGAGAACAGGCTAAAACTCTCCTGCAGTGTCACCATGAGTGCACCCCGGGGCTTCATGTATACCTATACTACAATTTTTCTGCATTCGATATATTCCACGTTCCCGGTAAAGGGTAGAGTTATGACTTTGTCAAGTGACACTGATTGACATTATTTCAGAAAGACTTTGGGAGCAAATCTTTAATGTCTTATCCTTGGCTCTTAGTGATTGCTCAGTATCGAGTTCTGTGTGTTGGTAGGTAGACAAAGAAGGATTTTAAGTGTTTTATGTGCTGTGAGTGTAGACATTACTTGAGGGTTATGGGTCACGTCACTAATGAGGAAGCTACTACTGATAAAGGCATGAAAAACAGGGCAAGTTTCTCCACTCTATTTAAGGACCAAGGACACTAGTGTTGGTTTTTTGCTTGTTTCAGAGGCTGGAGTCCTGGCTAAAACCTACATAGAGAAAGGCCTGCTGGTGCCAGACCATGTCATGACCCGCCTGCTGATTCCCCGACTGGAGGAGATGACCCGTCACAGCTGGCTGTTGGACGGTACAGTAGAGCACCACTTCACCAGATTTTAGAAGTCAGTTCGTTTAGGTCCTCTAAACACTATCATTCACTTTTCTTTGTTTATTATCCAGTGCTTAGCACCCTGCTTAATAACTGTGAACAGCAGCATGGAGGAATTTTATATTAGGTATTTCTCACTGGCAGCTCATTGAAATAAATGGAGCAGTTCAGCTGAAAGTGCTTGAATTGTGAACTGCTATATGAGACCACCATTGTCCTGGAAGTGGAAGATAAGGAATTGAAAATTCATTACAAAATGCTTTATCTACCACTTTCCACTTAAGTGCATACATTCGCATTTGTCATGTTTTTGCCATTATTGATTTAAAAATAAATAGAAAAAAACCCCCAGGAAGTCCAAACATAACAGGAAATCCAAGCCTAGCTGCCATAACAGAACTGGCATTAAATTGGGGAGAATATTGGAAAGAAATCCCATCTCCCAAAATAGAAGTAATGTATAACATAGCCATATAATTTAATTACGCAATTACATTTAAACATGATTGCAATGCACAATCACAGCTCTAGAACGAATCATTGTATGAATGTGTCCCTCTCTAGATACTTCAAAGATGAGTCACAATTTTGGCTTGATGCTTTTTCACATTTATCTATTCCTGATAAAGCTAATGAACACTGTACTCTTTTGCAAGGCTGCTGTGGTGGGCTAGCAAAGACAGCAGTGGCATGTTGAAGGCCACTCTTGCTCAAGGGCATAACAACAGTGATTAGAGGAAAGAGGAAGTCAACATTTTTTGTTACCCACCATAGAATCAGACCAGAAATCTTCCAGCAGGAGCCTGGACCTGCTGAGTCACTGCGACACAGGGTAATCAGTACAAGGAGATGAAACACAGCATGTGTGAGACTTTCACTAAGTCTCACTATATCTTACTCATGCTCATTGTATTTTAACCTAAGTACAAAACGTCTTCAGTGTTTCTAAGTTCAGCCATGTAACTCCTCTGCTGTGTTATTTTCACTGGCTTCCTGTAGACTCTCTGCATCAGATTCTAAACCCTGATGCTGGCCTACAAAGCCAAGAATGGACCAGCCCCTCCGTACTTGATGGCAATGGTCAAAAGCCGATCAGTTGACCCGCCATCCCTTAAGATCCATGGAAGACAAGCGTCCAGGCTTTTTTTTTTTTGTGAGTCACTCTGGATAAGAGCATCTGCTAAATGCCTTACATGTAAATGTAAATGCACAAACCCTCCTTTGGGATTTGCAGAGGCTGGTCCCTGGTCAATACGGTCCTAGACATAGGTCTGGATAGTTAAGCTTCGAACATGACACAGCAATTAACTTAAAATAAAAATACCCTGCAAACAGATTTTCATAAACAACATGTATTTGTAGTCTAATACCTTTACTCTAGGCTCCTACACAACACATTTGTAAGTGTTAAATGTGTTAGTGTTAAATTAACACAGTGTGTTAAATGTTAACACTCACAGTGTTGATTTAACACTGGCAGGTTTGTTGTGTAACAGTTCACACTGTAGATGTTTATCTGCTTTAACACTGGTGTCACTGAATATCTGAATTGTGCAATGGTCCCTTTTTTTACATTTCCGGTCTCTTCCTTCCGCTTGTTTCTGTTACCAGGTAATTTTGTTTCTAGACCAACCAAAACAAATGGCTTAGTCCAGCTTGAAGACGTTTGGCTGTGTACCTCAGTACCACAGCTCTAAATAAAAGCAGCCATATCTGTGTTTTCAGAAATTACTAACCAGACACATGCCAAAATCTAAATGGATTCAGGCAACCTGAAGGGTAGAGGGTCCCTTAATGAGTAAATGTCGGTGTAAATGAGTAAATTTCAGTGTTCTTTCGAGTTGTGCTACAACTCAATCAATAGGTGCTACTTGCCAGCTTTATGCATGCACATATGAAGTGTTTTTCATGATAATTCTGTTCAAAATTTTTTATTTTTTTTTTTACTGCAGAAACCTTTTGTTGGCCTAAAATGGTCACAGAGAATCAGGTTCATCAGTTCAGATTTGGACCAGATTTGTATCTTAACCTAAGTACAAAACCTCTTCAGTGTTTCTAAGTTCAGCCATGTAACTCCTCTGCTGCTTAATTTTCACTGGCTTCCTGTAGACGCCACCTGTATCAGATTCAAAACCCTGATGCTAGCCTACAAAGCCAACAATGGACCAGCCCCTCCGTATTTGATGGCAATGGTTGTATATACACTTTCAGTACAAAATAAGAGTTACTAGTGAATCAAAGAAAAAAATAATAGTAATTTCTTATCACATGTATTACATGTCTATTATTGTCCTCTGATATGGTGATATAGGCTGTCCACATATCCTAACTGCTGTTTTGTTCAGGCAGCTGTTGCTCATGTCTGCTGTCGTCACTTTGCAGACAGCTACATAACTATGTAGGGTTGTTTCATGCTCAGACGTGGTGCTGAACCCTGCTGTTCCCCTTAAATAACTAAATCATTTATACAATGAACCTAAATAAAACCCAGGATTAGAGAATTAGTTTATTCAAGAGCATCAGCATGGCTTGAAACTGATGTTAACCATCCAGATCAACATATCTTTAACATCTGAGCATGAATACACGTCTCTACCTGGTAAATGATTCCAATAATTAGTATCAGAATGTAGGATTGAATGATATTTGTTCGTTAAATGAAAAAAATCTGAAAACAAAAATTGAGATATGAGAAAGGTCCATGAGACAACATGTAAAGCGCCCTACTGCCATCCTAACCAGCAGGCTAAACGGATGTGATTTTACCTGCTTTGTCCTTGTGATTTCCTCTTAACGCCATTGGAGTGTAAAAATGGTCCTTAGTACACGAAAACAGTAACTGACTCAAAGGCAGTGACTTCCTGAAGTACTTCTGTAAAAGTGTGTTACTCCATGACCCTCAATCGCTGTCTTTGAGTGCTTTGAGGAATTAAGCAAATATGCTTGAACACTTTTCAATAAACTTCAGTTTACTTTCAGCATATCATATTAGTGTGACATAAAAAGGTGTCATCCCTCCTAAGCATGCTAAACCCTCCCCAGTACCAAAAACAGCTTTTCCAGTTAAATGCCATCGCCATGTAAAAGATCAGATATCAAACACTGGCTGGGCGAGGAGAGTCGTGTCTGACCTAGAAACAAGTCTAAGCTGTCCCAGCCTGCTCTGTGGTTTGTAAACAGTGATGCAGGGTTAGCTACTCTTAAATAGCAGACCTAGTCATAGTGCAGTTCATTCCAGCCCAGGATCCTGGGGTTCACACCTTTAATAGATTTGCAGGAATTTGAGAACGCCGCAAATATAGAGTGGAAAAAGACCAGTAGTCACCATTCCTCCTTAATAGTGTTATACAACACACCAAAATACCACCCTGTTGCAGCATAGTATTGCTGCTACCTCTTTGTATTTAGCCTCTTTGTATTTCAGTAGGTTAAATTGCCATGTTTAGGATGAAAAGAGTCAAAAATCAGGGCATGTTGTTGTATGTTTCAGTAAAGTTTAACATCATCCCTCCTACCCTAGGCTTCCCCCGCACTCTAGCACAGGCTGAAGCCCTGAACAGTGCTTGTGAGCTGGATGTGGTCATTAGCCTTAACATCCCCCTGGAGACACTGAAGGAAAGACTGAGTCATCGCTGGATCCACCCAGCCAGTGGGAGGGTATACAACATGTGCTTCAACCCTCCTCGTGTGCAGGTAGGCCCTTGGCCTGCTGCAGAGCAGGGGAATACAGTATACTGTATAATGCTATGCAGGCAGCTGGGCAGGTTCTGAAATCTGATCAAATCAAATCATAATCATAATTCATTTGAGACATATGCACATAGCCATACACAGTACAACTAGCAGTTGTCCATCCGGTCACAAGAAATATAAGATAATGATGATATAATGTATAAAAAATATACTAAAAATAGAAATTATATTAAATATACATAAAATATAAAAAATATAGATAAGATAGATACATATGAAGATAGGAATGGCATAATATATATATATATATATATATATATATATATATATATATATATATATAAAAATCTTGAAAAAGTGAACAGCTGGTGTGCAATGTAAGGGATAAGGATGGTAAGCATGGTAAATTCATATTAATAGAAAAAATTGGTGTTAGGGACAAAATGGGTTGAATGGGTTTATTACATTTGACTGAAAATGTTCTTTGAAATTGGATGACTCCAGTGATTCATTTAAAATGACCCTTGTTGAATACCTTCTGTGTCTATATCCCTGGCAGAGAGAAGTGCATACTAGAACTCCTAGACCTGTGCTGCTATAGCAGACTTATGATTATAGGCCTGAGGCACAAGAAACACCACAGCCTAGACTATTTTGTTTCCATATAATATTAGAACTGTCTTGTTAGAATGGTCTCTGGGAGGGCAAAGGAATCATTCAGATAAGATAAAACGTTCTTGTGTAATCGTACTGTGTCCAGTGCCCCATCACCTTTTCAGGAACTTATTTTGTGTTCTGTCTTGTGCTTCTAGGGGGTGGATGATATCAGCGGAGAGCCACTTATTCAACAGGAGGACGACAAACCAGAGGCTCTGGTTGCCAGACTGAGGCACTACAAAGACGTGGCTAAGCCAGTCATAGATTTATACAAGTAAGTTAGTGGGAATCAACTAAGCTGCTGATGCTTGTTCACAGAGTGACCTAAATAAACTCCATGCAATTATGAATCAGTTACACATAGACAGTTCAGACTTTGTTACAGGACGAGGACCGATTATTCTCTAATGGTCCCGTGCTTGAGTCACATGATTGGTGCTACTAATATAGTGTTACTTTGGCAGACATCATAGGAATCCCATTCTCTTAATCAAAATCGCAAAATAACTTGTAAGTATGTAAAAATCACAGACTACAGAAACCATCAGCTTTAAATCAGCTAGTTCATCTAATCTAATTGCCTCCCCCAGAGTACAGAGTGTCCCTTAAACACTGCCAAAACATGGTGCACATGTGTAAATCTTTATAAATTGACATTTACATTTTTGCCAGTCACACCGGCCGCACACTGCTGCCATGCTAATTTAAGTTCGGTGCTTTAAGAAAGCATGTCCAAATTACGCTCCGATCGTGTCTGTCCTTTGTTCTTTGCTAAAAACGTTGCAGAAAGGTTTCATTTTGTTGGTCGAGCTTCAGAAAATGTATCCGTCTTGTCACATAACCTCAGTATAACATTTCTGCCATCAAATTTAGAACCTGGAGATTTTATGTTTCTGTAAACACGGCTGCACCCACAAGTTTTTTGCCAACTTCTCACTGGAATTTTCCAGGTGGAACTTTACAAGGTTAGCATAAATAATTTGTGTTGTTTATATCTTTACAAACCTTTTTTAAAACACTCTATATCATATTTTATATCTTATACTATACTATTAAAATGTGCAAACAAATATGGTAAAATAAAATAAAAGCATGTATAGCTACTGATTCCCCCCACTGTTTTGTAGATGATGTAGAGTCCACACACATAAACACATCTCATTTATAAAAAAAACTCTCTAAAGAACCATCCAGGGAACATTTTGTTAGGGACCTAAAAGTGGTTCTTGTAATGTTAACATGGTTCTAAATGTGCCAATTATAATATGGTTTTAATCTACATATGTGCATTCATATTATTATTTTCATATTATTATTAAACAGTGAATTCATTTCCTTTCATCTTTTAATACAGAGAAATAATTATTTTTTGGTATTTGTCACTAAACACCAATGCAACTGTATTGATACTGCCAAAATAAAGCCAAATAAGGGATTCCCCAGAATAAACTGGTGGTAGTAACAGCCATAGTAAACAAATAGACAGAAGTTATGTTAATGTTTAGATCCCTTGCTCAAATTGCACATTTTGAAATAAGTGAAAATGAATAACTGAAACCTCTTCAGGCCACACCTTATTTAAATGTTGCACCTTTCTGCACATTTAAAAGCACAATTCTTTTTGATTTATTGATAAAATAAACCATATTGTGTGCCATTATTTTTGCAAATGCAAATGTTTTTTTTTTTTTTTCCAGTGTTAAATTAAGCAGATAAACAGTAATTATTCTTTAGAATGTGCAGAAGTGTCCCCCTGGTAGAGAGTGTGTACTTACAAAATCAACAACACATAATTACACAAACTTTTGCATAAAATAGCATGTATAATTCTGTTGCTGCTCTTTTTCTTAACAATGTGCCGAATGCTTTTCCCTACCACAGCCGTAGTGCATTCTTCAGAAAGGGAACAGCACCAGTAGGGCCACGTTGGCTAACAGCTAATTGTAACTAATTATTTGCACAGTATTTATTTACATTATTCTAATTATCGGTGTAGCTTGTTATACAAATGGTGACTCAATCACTGTATAAATGTGTGATCACAAAAAGACAGTTCTGTCTTTAAGCACAGTTTGAGCTTTCACTTGCTAACAGTGTTACACAGTGCCAAATTCCAGTGCACTTGCCTGGAATTTAAACTTCTGCCAAGTCCATGTGGCAGTCTGGAGGCTGACACTATTACTGTTGCACTACACAGTAAAACACTAGTGTTTAATTAACTTTTTTTTAAGTTAATTTGAGTCCAGTTTAACTATGCATGGTGTAAGAGTAAGCACATTAAGAGGTGCTTCAACGCTTGAAATTTTGTCTGGCTCTCAGTCAGTTGAGCATTTATAGCCAGAGCTTGCCAGGTCAGTGCCAGGTCAGCCAATGAGGGTAAAAGATGCAATGTGCTAGATTCTAGAGTGAGGTGTGGCCTGGATTAAGTCAGCACAGAGGTGCGTGCAGTAGTGTTAGACAAACTTTGCACAGCAGTGCTAATGTAAATACTAGATAAAGTATGCAATGTGTAAATCAGGTGCTGGCAGTATTTGGATTAAGACTAATACTTAATATAAAAGTTTGGATTTTCTCTGCAGTTTTTCTCTGTGTTGGTTGTTTCCACATTTGCTCATGCTGCTAATGTTGTAGCACTTGACTCAATTTTACTACACATCAGGGGTTATAAAAGAAAAGTTAAAGGCAGACCAACTATGATAGTAGACTGTTTCTTAAATAAACTCAGCTTAGTTCAGTCAAGAGTTCTAACTCACTGTTTAGTTTTATGACTCAGTTTAGTCCACAATACAGATTGAATTGAGTAAATGTGCTGCAGCTGAAATTGCTTCAATATTTCGTAAGATATTTAGTCTGCGTCTCTCCCTGTCAATTTGTGTCACTGTTTCTGCATATCTGCAGGTTAGGACCACATGATGTCCCCATCCTGAAAGGCTTTTGCTTGATGATCAAGCAGTTAGACCTTTGCCATAACTGCCATAGAAAATCGCACTACTTAAAAACACAGTTCTGAGTAAATTTACTTTGCTGATCTTTTTGGACACAGATATGTGCATGGCTGTGCAGCACTAGAGTGAAGCAGCTGTCTAACTACCTGCTTGTCAAGGGACAGAAGATCATGTTTGAATCCTGTTAATACCGCAGACCATGGTCAGAAGTCTGAGAATAGAAGCCCCTTGTGATAAGGGAAGTTCTGACCAGCAGATGGGAATAAACAGTAAACAAATTGAGGGTCTGATGAAACCAAAATTGAACTTTTTGACCTGAATACCAAGCTTCCCTTCTGGAGGAAACCAGACACTGCTTACCACCTAGGGCGACTATTCCTGATAGAGGCAAAGAAGAATGCAGCTAAGTACATCAAGAAAACCTAGAGCTCTAGAGCACTCTGGACCTCAGACTAGGGCGAAGCTTCCAACATGACAACGACCTGAAACACAAAGCCAAGGGAACAGAGAAGTGGCTTTAAAGAAAGTCTGTGAATGTACTTGAGTGGCTCAGCCAGAGTCCAGACCTGAGTCCAATTGAACATCTGGTTACTGACGCGCCCCATCCAACCTGGCGAAGCTTACAAGAATATTCCAAGAGGAATGGGCAAAAATGTTCAGAAACAAGTGTGTGCCAACCTCGTAGCTTATTTCCCAAGAGGCCTTGAATCAGTAATTGCTGCCAAAATTGCATCAACGTCATCAAAAAGTATTAGGCTAAGGGTGTGTACAGATATGTAATAAATAAGAAAGAGGTGTCCAGACCTTTTTTACTTTGGCTGGATAGTTGACCAAACTAAGATGCAGAACTAAAGAACATGAATCAGGAGAACTTTTGACTAAACTAAGTTGAGTTAACTGAGAAAACGCTCCTTAAATGTTTTAAAGTGCAGTCAGAACTCCCAAATGATCTCTTGGAGGGGGCAGTGATTGCCACACATTGCACTGACAGCCTGATACTTACATCGATAGACTATAGACTCTCTGTGCTAATTACACTTCTAATGTCCATTTGCAGGGCCAAAGGAATTCTGCACACATTCTCGGACACAGATACAGATCGGATCTGGCCCTACATCAGCTCTCTCCTGAGTGCCAAGATTCCAGCAGATCGATCTGACGCACAGAGAGCCTCAACCCACTGAAGGAGTTGTTGCTTTCTAAACGCACAGCTGCATCTTCATCAGTTACATCTTTACAACATTATTCCACAGTAATTCCTCTTTTTACGAAGTTTCATGCAGAGCACCAACAGTGAATCTAAAAGGCAGATAGACAGATGCCCTTTGTTGTGATAATTGCTGATTAGAATTGCTATTAGTTTTTTTTTTATTTTATTTTTGTTCCAGGAAGCACAGCCATATATACATGATTAAGAGTTCAGTTTAAATTACAGGCGGAGAGACTTCCATTCACATATTCACTTTAATTAAGAAATGACATATTAATAACCTATAGATAATACATATATTGACTGCTCTGAAAGGAAATGTCTTGTAATCCAACATGGCACTCAGATCAACATTACGTTTTTTTTTTTGCACCTTTTCTTGCGTGATAGTTAAGCTAAGTCTTCTTTGTTACAGTGAAATGTTCCCACATCAATGTGCCTGTATGAATCATGCAGTTACCAAGTGCATGTTTTGCACTGACCATGATGAGGTGAGGTGTGTGAGATGGTCGAGGTCGGCCTTTTGGACTGTCGCGCTCAGACCAACAGACTGTGAGAGAACTTTACATGTTGAGAATGCCTTAAAACTGAGCTGCCTAATAGGAGCTGTCTGCACAAGTGTTACATACACACGGTGTGGGAGCCAACTCTTCCTCCACATCTCATCTTTTCAACAGTTTTAATCATACTTTGTATTTTTGTCTAGACAGTGCTATAGTTATGTCACTCTGGCTCAGTCACAATACATGGCAATAGACATGTATAATACACTATGCAGTTCAGAGTCACTTTGAAAAGAATTATTGCTGAAGGTTAATGTGAAAACCTTTTCTTTTATAGCGTTACACATACAGTTCATCCTTGGCTGCCCCAAATTCCAACTCTAGGCACTTTATTTTACAGTCATCTTTCACAAATAACCAAAATAAGCCCTCGGAATGTCAGGCAGAGGGAGAGAGACTAAATAAAGCTCACAGAACTTAAATTCAGACAAAATACTGTTTTATCTTTGAGGAATGTAACAGTTTTCATATATGCACGCAGATGGGGAGATTGTGTGTGTGTGTGTGTGTGTGTGTGTGTGTGTGTGTGTGTGTGTGTGTGTGTGTGTGTGTGTGTGTTCATGAACACATTGTATCTACAAGCCAAAGGCTGTAAAAATGTTAAGGGCTGGATGAAAAAATTCTCATGCATCTACTTTATATGGAGTGTGAATCTGCCATTTCCAAAACAAATAAAACATATTTTTTCAAAAATGAATTCTGAGTTTTTTTGTTTTTTTCCTCCACCAACTCACAACATAAAAAGTATCTTTATAGAGAGGGCTTGCGCTATAAGTGGCAGTAGTAAAAAAGGTCCAATAGTAAAAAAAGCTAACGTTTATCAAGAGTGTTTAAATTCACCATTCTTATGAAAATGAGACTTGAGTTCAAACACAGCCACAATACTTTAAAAATATTTGAATGTTTCTACCTCTTTTGTATTGAAATGTGTAATTAAAATATAGTTCTGTCACTCATGTAGGGTGACCATATTTTGATTTTTAAAAAAGAGGACATTGGGGGGACACAGTGTGTGTGGGAAGGTAGCAGGAAGGTACCAAAGTCAAATCGAATGTTTGCATAAATGCTACCTGCTAATGTACCTTCAAATATAACAGAAAACACAATATTCAAATGTAGCCTATATTCACAACACGGCCAAAACCAAGTCAACACCCCTTTTAATTGGTGTGTTTGGATTTGATCTACACTAAACGGTGCATGAAATAAAGCAGACAGTGCTTTCAGTGACTGTTCTGAACTTTTCAAAAGTCCAAATGCATGTGAGTGCTTATTACAGGATTGCTTGAGACACAAATTCCACTTCCCAACTATAGGGACAGCCCAAGAGCAAGAAATACCAAATTTTTCATATTGCTGCTTTAATGCAACAGCATATAAGTTTTTCTAGATAAATGTCTGTGGCCTGCATAGATCCCTGTCCTCAAACCTTGGAATATAATGGAACGTCAACTGCCAACCAGGCCTTGTCATCCAGGAGTAGTGCCTAATCTCACCAATGCTGCAGGAAATGGTGCATTGCTAAGGTTTCCACAGACAAAGCTTTTCCAGAGTCTTTTCCAAGTCCCATGTTGACAATGACAACAGGGGTGGAGATCAAAGCCAGGAACTGTAAATAACAAGGAATCAAGACCCATTGAAGAAGTAGTTCTACAACCTGAACTATTTTTAGGACCTAATTTTTTTATATAAATTCTATGCACATATTTGATCAGTTTATGATTCTACAGATCTGTCCCAAATTTGCTTTTACAATTTCTGAAAACCTTAAAGACCATTGTTTGAAATGTCTGAGCATGTACATGTACTCATAGATAATAGAATTATTTTCTTCCTGACTCAGATTGTTGCTAAACTAAACTCAAGGTAGTCTGATGAGATTTATAGAGACTTTTTAAATTTTTCAAAATGTTGTTTTAGTGCAATAAACTGCACATTTTACACCAGTTTTGAAAGCCAATTAACTTAAACTCCTTACATCTGATCCCTGACTGGCAGGGTCAGACTAGGCCAGTTCACTTCAGACCTGATCTGATAACCCTGGGCTTTTTAAAGAGTTTATTATTCCAAATGTAACCATCTGCAGCTTCATAGCATTGAGCATAGCTTTGAGTGGGAAAGGCAAGTGCTGTTCCCTTGTGCAATATTTCTCTTTTCCATTTTACAATCCCTTGCTGTTAATTAACCAAGTTTTAATCCACATGCTGGACATGTTTGCACTGACTGTAATCAGTTACTAAAGGGAAAGCACAGCACTCTGTCAGATTCTCACAGTGGGAGAACTGCACATTAACCGACAGCTGATTTTCCTTCTTCTTCTTCTTCTTCTTCTTCATCTTATTGTGGTTGTGTATTGCAAAGCAACTACATTGTTATCCAACTTATATTTGTCTTCTTCTTCATACGTTTCTGCTGAATTTACCATTGGGAATTTCCCCACTGCGGGACTAATAAAGGACTATCTTATCTTTTTCCAACATGTGAATTTTGTACAGTACTGTAGTTGTTCCCTATAAAAATGTGCATGTTTCTCATGTCACGATGAGAGAACATGTAACATCCGACCAACCACATTAGGGTACATTAGGGTAACAATTGGCAAACACCACAGCAACAACCTGATATGTCATAGCAACCCCCGGGATACCATAGCAACCACCTAGCAACACTATGGCAACCACATAGCAAAATCCATAGGGGTACATAACAACAGCCAGGAAATGCCATTATGTAGTTATTATAATTAGTAGGATTTTATATATATATATATATATATATATATATATATATATATATATATATATATATATGAAACTAAGCACATAACTGCATATATGTGTATATAATAATAATAATAATAATATGTGCATTAATAATAATTATTAATCATAGCTTTTAATGTAATTGTACATATATATGTATGGTATATATATATTTCTTTTATATATTTTATTTGTATTATATATATATATATATATATATATATATATATATATATATATATATATTTATAAGGTAAAGATAAATATTGCTCATTATTTATGGAATAAACGCTCGAGCCGTGTCGAATCGCGCTGTGACATCAGAGAAAGCGCAGTGTCGTTGCGCGTTAAGGCGCTTGTGGATTATGAGAGATGCAGATGATGTAGATGATGCTGCGCGTGATGAAAAGCAGCCCGCTGATCCGCTGATGCAGCTCTGCCTCCGTCCTTCACCCAGCAGCTCCATCTCCTGTGCTCTCCATAGCACCGCAGCACGACTCCATTGGCAAGGAGCGAGTGATCTGACCTTTGACAGGCAGCGAATGACAAACCAAAGGTCAGCGTTTCTGCAGTCCGCTGAGGATCGGTGGAGGATGAGCGCGCTGAAAGGTAGGATGCGTTAACGTGTTTACTTCTCTACAGACAGACCTGGGTCCGGCGCCTGCTCCGCGCGCGTCCTTCCACACGTCTGCAATTTAGACTGAGCTGTTACATAACGAGTCGTGTCCGCTGCACTGACCATTTTAATCAGAGACACCGCTGAACATCACCTCCGACACGGACTAACAACCTCCCGATGAGGACGCTGCGCGGTGCGCTGGGGGGGATTTGCAACTATATAAAAAACAGCGCTCGAATGACAGGAGAATCTGCAGTTATGCATAGCCAGTGAGCTGATTTACTGAAAATCTGTCTGTATGGTGATGTGTGTGTGTGTATATATGTGTGTGTGTGTGTGTGTGACATTCCGGCTGCATGGCCGGCGCTTATAATACACCAGCGGGTTTGTATGAACCAGGCTGATTAGCACGAGCGCCCGATTTCCCCCTCAAATATCAGAGCACAGTTCGATGGGGCAAACATTACAGTGCAGTCAGGAGGGAGTTCCGCTCAAGATGGGAAAGATCCAAGCCTATTTGCAGGAGAAAATGCCCGTTTTTCCTCAAACCAGAGCTGTGGTCAGGGAACGGAAAAGAAAACGGAAGTGTAGCGCTGACGTCATCTGCTTTCGGCTGTCGATAAAACGGCGTCGAGGGCTTTCTTTAACAGGGCAAAGCACACCCTCCGAACACTGTTCGCTGTAACACGACATCGCGGTTATGTCTAAGCTTTATAAATGCCGCCACAGTTCGCAGCAAGCAAAACTAAAACATCCAGGAAAACCGAAAACAGCAGGGAAATCCGGCCGTCGTCAGAGAGAGAGATGCGGAAGTGCGCGTTGCCTGGCTGCGGCTCAGCTGGCTGCGCGGACACGCTCCATCTTTACCATTCAGAGACTGGAGACCGCTGTAAACACACTGTCGACTGCAGTCTCACACACACACACACACACACACGCAGATGAAGCCTAGGCCTGAACTGGACCTGGATTTGTAATGGAGAAACACTGCTGACACTGACGTTTAATGCAGGTCCTCGAAACTAGCCCTGTAGCCTGTGTAGCTTGTCTGTAGTACAGATCTATGGCGCGCCGGTTTAGCCTGAAACACCACCACAGATACAAGCTACGACTCAGCGTAGTACAAACACCAAATCTCAGTAATTCACTTATCTTATAAGTACACTAATAATAACACAAATGTGTCATAGTAGAAACTCTAACTCAACTATGAAATTATAATAATATCTACAGATCAATAAAGCCATTCTGACTATTTAGCCATAAGGACATATCCGTCATGTAACCTATCCAAATGTTTGCGGACACCCCTTCTAATGAATGCACTCAGCTACTTTAAGTTGCACCTATACCTGACACAGGTGTGCCAATGCACACACACACACACACAGCTTGTCTAGTCCCTGTAAAGAAGTATTGCCAATAGATTAGGACTTTCTGGAACAGATAAATATGAACCTATTGGCACCATGTCTAATGCTAAGTGTGGGCTAGAGAGGTATAAAGCATTGAGCTGTGGAGCAGTGCAGCTGTGCTCTCTGGAATGATGGTGGTGCTCCATCCAATACGTTTGGGATGAGTCTGGGGTTGGGGATGAGGTGGAGTGTTGATCATCCAACATCCTGACCTTACTAACGCTGTTGTCACTGAATGCATTCAGATCCTTACAGCAATGTTCCAAAATCTAGTAGAAAGCCTTCCCTGAACAGTAGAGACAGCTACTCCAACAAAAGAAGGATAAACCTCTTTTTAAATACCCGTTAATGTTTAAAAGAAACATTGAATAAGCAGGTGTCCCAATACTTTTTTGTATGTATAGTTTAGGCTGTGATTGATTTAGATAGAATATCATTCTCTCTTATCTATAACTACATTCTTAGTAACAATCAGGTCCTCTCTTCTGTAAATGGACTCAAATTAGTGCAAATGCTAATTCTGTGTCTAATTTAGATTTGAATAGTTGTTATATTCATTCAAAATATGTGCATTGTCATATCTGTAAAGTATAGTTAATAGTAATAATACAATTATTGATTATTGATAATTGTAGATATGTATCATTAATTGGACTCTATCCTAGCAAAAGTATAATTATAAGAGAAAATGAGATTCCATGTAAATCAATAGCAAAATATGACTAGAGTAAACATTACATTAAGGACATGTCATTCTGGAAATATGACTAGTTAAATGGCTTTATACACTATCAATAGTGTAAATTACTATTCCTAGTAATTCATACAAGGACATATGTGTACAGACATTTTGAGTTTTTACTAGTAAAATACTGCTAGTATCATTTTTCATTTAAGGCAAAAATGCCTTTTATTAGTACATTTAGTTACTTTAAGGAACACCTACTGTTGACACAGGTGTTCAAATACTCACGTGCAGCTGTCTATAAACTTTTGTATCAGAATAGTTATATGTTAGTTAATGTGTTCTTATTTTAAATCTAATAGTGTCGCCTTGCAGAAATGTACACAGTGTGGAATTAACACCTACAGTGTAGAAATGTGTTTAGCTGCATGCATATTAACTGTACATGTTCATTCAGCTCTTCATTCATCTGGGGATTTTTCAAATGAAAACTTTAAAAGGATTAAGCTACTTTAAAAGCAACACGTCAAGACTGGATTAAAGCATCTAATGAAGCCCACAGCATCTCATCGTCCAGGCCTTACAAAGAACTTAATAATGAAATTCACACTCAGTTCTGATCTCTGATATCCTCCTCTTTCAGGAGATGTGTTTCAGCAGAACTGTTGTAAAGGCCAGATGTCATTATGCCGGAGTTAAACTGGATGACATTGATGGCAGCCAGTCAGCCTTCCCATTGAAACATGCTCACCATGCCGTGCTATTCAGATGCGCTGGCATGTTTGGACTTTGTTTAGTCAGATAAGCTGTGTCATCCCAGGGTGGCTATGCAAGAGGTTATGACACATTTCTAAGTTAAAGACCTCTTAAAAGATCACAAGATCTGTGTTGAACAGATACTTTGTAGTAGTGTAACATTAACTCATGTCCCGGCCCTTTTCAGAAGTGGCTTAAGTGTAATGTGAAAGCTCAACACTGGAAAAAATAATAATAAATTAATAAATAAGGTAATAGGGCTGAGCAATATGATAAAATACTTTATTATGATATTTAAAGACATTTTTCACAATACACAATATATATTGTGATATAGTATTATATATGCAATTACAGACTAAAAACGTCAGTAGCGTCAGATTCTTAAAACCTGCTATTCAGATACTCTCCCATACTGTGATCAGTCTAATTACACTGTTTGTAATGGAAAGTGCAGTTGATCAGTGTTTAATATATAATATAGAAGTTTAATAAGGGTTCCATAACTGTTCAACCCCCTCTGAGGTATTCAACCCCTTTAAGGTTGGTAGAACCTCATTTTTAATGCAGTAACATACATTACTATGTATTTGCAAACTGTTTAGTCATTGCCACCCATGTTTCGGCAGATTTACCCCAGTTTGTTCAGGTTAGTGTCTCTGATTCTTGGTTGGATTGATGTTAGCAATATGACTTGGCCATTGTGCAACGGTAAGCATTTTTGCTGTCCAGTCTCCCTTGTGTTGCTTTGGTCTTGTGCTTGGGATCATTTTCCTACTGAAGTGTGAAGTTTCTCCCAAGCTTTAGGTTATTTTTGTTTTTGCAGACTGAGGCAGATTGTCTTGCAGTATCTCCCTGTATTTTCCATCATCCATCCATTCTTCAGTGTTAACAAGCTGCCCAGTCATTACTGAGGAATAGTATCTGCACAAGTTGATACTTCCACCCCCATGCTTCACTTTTGGAACAGTGTTTGTTTGAAGGATACAGAAAGATGGTAGGCCATCTCTCCAGGTGTATATGACATTTCTTTCAGAAAGGACAGTGTGTCTTTCATATCTAGGAATGAAGTGTAATGTTTTTATTAGATTTATTTTTGTTGTATTGGAAATTATTAGTAATTCTGTCTTAGTTTCATCCATGCCCAAAGGTTTAATATAACTATTCAGTACTTTAGTTTACATGCAGAAACTTGAGAGTGTGTAATTAGTCCACTGTAATTCAAAGTAACAGCACTTTATAGACAGATTGTGTTTTATTAGGCCTAAAATTTGGGTACCTTGACTCTCCAAATGGCTAAAATGGAAAGACTGCCTATAGCACTAGCTTTACTACAGCTGTTTTTTGTGGTCCATTTCTTTGTCATCTTACTGCGTAGAGTTGCAGTTTAGATGGTGTAGATTAGATTTTGTAGCATTGTTGATGGAGTATGCAGCCTAAAATCTTGCATTTACTTCCGCTTACATTTACTCTGGTTTGGTAATAGTTATAAGACAACTATTATAACTAATACATTACATTCTCCTAGTCATTATCTAACCATAGGCCCCAATATTAGGAATGTAGTGCTATTATCAGGGAGTTATTTTTGATTATTTCTTGTATGTTATTTTTTTTTAAATGTGTTCTCAACACATTTAATTCTCAAAAAGAAGAACACCTTTTTAAGAGACCATATCAACACAATTGCATTTCATTATAGAGTTATATTGCAACACACTTTATTCATGTGCAACTACAACCCACACAAATCACTTCATTAATGGGCAAATAATGTTTCTGAGAGTGTTTATATCATGAGAATTAGGCAGCATTAAGCTGGTAATTAATGGCAGACAGCAACCGGAGGCTTTCTCTATGTGACACTTTCTACATGCTGAGTTCCCAGCCTTTCCTCTCCCAGTTTCCCAGGCTCAGTTACTCTTATGAGAAAGCATGCCACCCAATGGGTGCCAAGACGGAAGCATTTAACACCAAGAAGCTGATTTGGAGCTAAACCATTCTGCTAGAGAAAACGTCTTGGGTTGAAGAACCGCTAAATGGTTTAGCAAGGGTAATTAATGGGTTGCTTCCTAACTCACTTGTTTTTGTCTGTTTACAGGGAGGTGGGGTATAAATAATACAGGCTGTATAAACTTTACTCAGCTATAAAATATTGAAATTGTTTGAAGGGGATGTGATTGATTTATATGACAGAAGTCTATTTTTATTTTAACTATGTCAGTATGCTTGTCTACACAGCGAAAGTGTTAAATGGACAGCAGAAGTCCCCAACAGTTGCATAACCAGGAATTATTTATATCCAGCTGGACTTTCTTTAGTTGAAAGAAAATGTAGCTGATAAGTAATGGAAGTACATGCGTGAGGCATCGCCCGCTGTCTATAGTTCCTGAGAGCTCCTTCTACACTGTATGTGTTAATTCCACACTGTAGGGGTTAATTCCACACTGTAGGTGCTTATTTTACGCTGTAAGTGTTAATTCTATACTGTAGGTATTAATTCTACAATTTAGGTGTTTATGCACTGTAAGAATTAATTCTACATTGTAGGTGTTAATTCTGCAATTTATGTATTAAAGCACTGTAAGAGTTATTCTGCATTGTAGGTATTAATTCTACATTGCAGGTGTTACTTCCACACTATATGTGTTAAATCACTGTAAGAGATCATTTTACAGTGTAGCGGTTAATTATACAGTGCAGATGTTAAATCACTGTAAAAAAAAATATTATTCTACACTGAAGATGTTAAAACACTGAAGGCCTTAATTCTACACTGTAGGTGTTAAAGCACTATAAGGGTCAAAATTCCCCACTGTGTGCCTTTATTCAATAAGAAGAGTTAATCCAGAACTGTGAGGGTAACTCCAGCGATGGAGGTCCTGCTGTGTAATTCTAGCTCAGATATAAGCTGCGCGTCCTCGTCACGTTCGTGTCACGTCGCTGCCGGTCACGTTACCCGGTGCGAATCAGGCGCGCTGTGGCCTCCTATTGTCGTCAACGGTGATGTGGAGGCGCTAGAGCGCGAGGACCCGCCAGTCCTCAGTTAGCGCAGCGCCGTAACGAGGGGATCACAGACGAATCACACCCCCTAAAACAGGCAGCGTGGAGATGCATAGACCGTCTTGAATTCACCTCTACCGTCTCAACTGGTGCTCATGAGCCTGCTGGGCGGCTACAAGAAAAAGTCTGGTTACGATGGCTACGAATCTTTGCAGCTGGTCGATAGCGGCGGAGACTTCAGCAGCGGGGGAGGAAGAGGAGGAGGAGGAGGAGGAGGAGGAGGAAGAGCAGGAGGAGGTGGTGGAGGAAGCTTGACAACAGCGAGTTTCGGTGCCAAAACGCGACCGGAGGATTTCAGCACCATGGACAGCTCAGGTAAGCGTATAGACGGCCGTATTGTTTTTTCCCTGCACCCATATTCCGGCAAAGCCCCGCCTCCTTTCGCTGGGGTTGGCCGGTAGTGGGCCTCCTCTTGCATTAGGATTGGTTAATAGGCCGGACCCTGTTGTAGGCGGACTGCTTGTGAGAATGAATTAGTAGCCAATGTTAGCGCAGGTAGGCGGAGCTTTGACGGAATACGGGTGGGGAATAAACAGGACGGGTTTGGCAATGCCATTAGAGTCAGCATGAAATGTCTTGCACGGGATGTCTCTTAAGTCTTGCTGTGTGTGTGTGTGTGTGTGTATGTGTGTGTGTGTGCTGTCTTTCTGTGTACTGGATGTGCATGAACGTTAGCAAAGAGTGCAGCCCGTCTCTTACTGGTGTGTGTATTGGTTTGTATTGTGGCCTGTGCTGTGTCATGATTGCTGCCCATATGCACTGAAATGTCCGAATTAAGCACGCGAGCAGATAGAGTGCAGATAAAGCTGTTCTTGTTAGCATGCTAATGCTAGGTCTGGGTGGGTCTGGTGGTGTTGGATTAGCATGCAGGTAGCTAAGAGTTAAACACCCAGCGGAATGGAGAGGACGGTGAAAGAGACAGTTGGTGTGCTGTGTGTGTTTCGTGGGTGGGCTAGCGTGGCTGGCGTGGCTGGCGTGCTGCAGTGGCCTGAAAGGAGTGTAGCGTGAGGGGGATGAGGGCGTTTCTTCTTTAAAAATACGCTGTCAGGTGCTCTCGTCTGTTTCCGCAGTGTGTGTGTGTGTGTGTCTGTCTGTCTGACAGTGTGTTTATGTGTGTCTGTGAGGAGGTGGGTGTGGGAAGTGAATGCGTGCATGTGTGAAGTGGGAAATAGAGCACGAGACTCTACAGAGACTCTACAGAGTGTCCTCAGCTAATGCACCTCTTGCACACACCTAAAAACACTCCTTAAAAAAATGACACACAAAAAATGGTCAAATGACTGACAAACAAATACTGTAAAATTAACATTAATACTGAAATATCTTTATTGAAACTCAAATGCAGAAATGCTCAAGTTTTTTCACAAATTATTATGACTTAACACTCATAACACTCAATAACGTGACAGTGTAACATCATCATTTTACAGATTGTTCTCTGAATTATTACAGTCAGTCATCTCCCATAAAGTGACAGTGATAAAAGTTCTGCAACAAAATGAACTATCTGTAAAACACTGAGAGAATAATTCTGTGGGAGCACGAGAGCTAGCAGTCGCCACAGAGTCACACTCAGCAACGCAGAAGAAGGTGACTTGCTCTTACAGTCTGCAACACTGAGGCCAGGCGAAAACAAACAGGACCACGTAAGAGAAGACAGTGAGTGTCAGTGACTGAAGCACATGCCCTGTATGTAAATAGATGGTGCCAGAAGCCAATGGCAAAGATATACATGTTTGCTGCAGAACTTTTAGTGTTGAGACTTTTTAGAAAGTGTTCAGTCGTAAGAATTCAGGACAAAAAAGTGTAAAATAACAGCACATCTCAGCAGGAACTTATTTTTCCTCAGAATTTTAATTTCAATATTTGCGATTAATATTACATTTTTTTTGGACAGCCATTGCTGCCAGTCATTTGACCATTTATTAAACAGTGTACACATAAGCATTAATGAAAGAAATATTTCATTTCACAGAAATACTAATGAAATTGACCCTAAATTTACAAAGACAAAACGTACATTGTTATTATGGACAATAAACCTTTATATTATTATCTGCACGTTTAATTACATATTCTTATTGTAATTTTACATATATATAAGAAGGCAGAAAAATGCTATATAAATAATATAATATTTTTTCTGTAGGAGAAATAAGTGTAATTTGCAATTTTTGGCATAATACTTAAAATAACAGTTTTGTTGTTATTTTACAGAGAAGTTCTGTAATTTTACAAGGTTTTGTATAGAATTATAACAAATGAAAACTTCTTTAACTAGTTATTTTGCCTAAAATTAATATTTTGGTACAGTGCACTTACTGCATTCCAAAAGCAAAAAACAAGAATCCGAGGATTCTTTATCATGGACGATGAATTGAATTTTTACAACGTTCTTCCAAAACTTACACATCAAGATAACCTGAACACAAAAGCAGATCTACAATGCAAATGTGTATCTATCTAAACATCTCCAGTAAGTCTGAGTTGCCTGGACCTACCACATTTTCATAGTGTTCTCATTTGACACGTTAACCAGTAGTCGACCCCGGCTTTGTTTGTTACAGAGGCTGATACATGTCAAAGCCCTTTAAGGTAAATTTTTCAGTTCTGATTGTATGTTTCATCATTTCAGTCTCGTCGCAAATCCGCTTTCCTCAGAGATTCATTTTCCCATTCAGAACGACACAATGACACAACAACCTGGAAGCAGGCTTCTCTTTTTGGTTTACTGTGGCTAGATTTTGTGCTGGATCCCCCTGACTGTTTAAATGGGATGCTAAGTCAGCTGTGAACTGTTGGAAGTGAATATTAGACCTTTTCTGTGCTCTGCTCTGCTGTGTTGTGGATGAATAAGAGAATAGCTTTGTGTCTGCCTGAGAGTGATCTATTATTGAAGAGCTAGAATGGGGTCCGGTTACAGGACAGACACACACACACACACACACACACACACACACACACAAACACACACAGGTTTGCTTTGTACAAAATATATATAAGTCATACATACATGCTCCTTATGTATATGTACAATATATATGTAACTCAGCCATAAGATTAGTACCATTAGTGACAGGTGAAGTGTAAAACTATTTTCTTCATCTACAGAGTTAGGAGTGAGTATATATTTGACAGCAAGTGAACAGTCAGTTCTTAAAGGTTGTGTGATAAAAGCAGGAAAATTGCTAAAAGCACAAAAAATAGCCTTGTTGTTCTCTGCTTTTGCTACAAAACCTAGGACAATATTGCCCTTAAAATGAGAGAAAACATACACACACACAAACACACACCCTGTTGGACAAAGAGAACAAAAGGAGAGAGAGAGAGTGTGTAAAAGAGGTGGAGGAATTAATGAGAAAATATGTGAGCGGGACGCTTTTCATATCTGGTCTTTATTGATCTCTCCGGCCTTATATGGGGCAGCCCTCATGGGCACTATCACCCCCCCCCCCCTTTTACATCACACACAACCCTTCGTAGGATAAAAGGGACTTTAGTAGGAGTTCAGAGGCTCTGTGTTCTGTGTGTATGTATGTGTGTGTGTGTGTGTGTGTGTGTGAGAGAGAGAGAGAGCAGCCCTGGACTTTGAAGTCAGATGGGCTGCTGAGTCTCTGCCCACTCCAAATAGAGCCTTTCTGTAGTTTTATGGCTGTGCTGACAGGAAGTCTACTATGTGCCCAAGTCCACTGTTCCAGCTTCTCCAGCCCACCCTGTTCTTCTCTGACAGTGAAAAGCATCAGCAGTGAAGCAGTGTGGTCAGCTAATAAAGAAAGTGCTGACTCAGTCACACTGCTCTATAGACTACACTTGTTCTTCATTAATCAGCACTTCAACAAGAGAACCCCAAAATTGAGCCCCAGTTTTTTTATTCAAGTTAGGGAGGTGAGTGCTCATCATTTAAGTCTGGGATAACAACAACTGATTAGATTATATTTGGCTTCAGTGGTTTGTATGTAAGGTAAACACTAACTTGATATGCTCTATACAGTACTGAAAAAGAGGTCAGTGACTTGTTACAATGGTGGAACCCTCTTTCGTGCTACAGACACACTCATCATGGACATGGATGTCATGGCAGTATTGGGCTTTGAGTGATTTCATTACTCCTAAATCAACACAGGGTCAAAAATACACAAACATGGCCAAAATATACACATAGCACAGATACACATCAGCTAGACGATTGAAACTTGGATATAATGGAATGTTCCAACAGGACAGTGACCCCAAACTCATATAAAAGGATGGTTGTGGAATGGATAACCAGCTAACATTAAGCTTTTGGAATGGCCTTCCCAAAGTCCTGACCTTATTGAATATGTGTAGACTGTGCCAGGAAACCAGGTGTGCTATATGTATAGTTTTGACCCTATAGTTAGAGCACAGGGTTATTGATGACAGGGTTCAGTACCCAGTCTTTTAAATGTTCAAATACCAAACAGAAAAGTTTTTTTTATGAATGATATTTGAGTAGATACAATAAAGGATTCCTCCCATTGCTTAGAACTTCACATGTAGAAACGAAGGCCAAATGCAATTGATTAACTACCAACATAATTAGAATATGACAGAGCAGTTAACAAATTCTGTTTTCTACATATATGTTAATGCCTGTTAAAAGCTTTAAATCAAACATTGAATATTTGTACCTAATCTAGAACAGTGAAAATTATTCAAGTGCCCTGCTTTTAAATAAGCACAGGGCAGAATTATTTCATTTATACATGGTGGGGTTTTGTCATTTGGAGCCTAAACTGGAACTAAAGGCCTAGGTCCTATATATATGTAGAATCATGGTTTCTCACTGCATATCACAGTCATTATTTGCATTAATTATTTGATTTCTAACAATAAAGTCTTGTAGAAAGTATTAATATTTAGGCCTGTTTACTGGACCTGGAACTGCTGGGTCATATGTTCTGAAACATGCTTCGATTGGTGGGTTAGAACATCCCTCCTTTTTAACAGCATCACAAATTATATCCTTTCAGTTTCACACTGAGTGCTAAGAGATCAATAGAGCAGCTGAGCCACCAAGCATGTGCACAATTACACAAAAAGTCTAACAGTGCATGACACATTGCAGCATTACATCATACTATATAATAAATGAGTCAGTGTTATTTTTACAAGCATTAGAACTTCAAGTAAAAGTGCATGTGTTCTTGAGCTTGCATAGGGACACAATTTTCACAATTTCATCATAACCATAAAGGTTGTATAAACAGAGTTGTCAGGCCATGCAACAAAATCATTCAATACATCAAAATCAACTACCAAAAGTAGTTCACGCATGTAGTTCAGTTCAAAACATGAATTTATTGCATTATACAATTTGTTGTATTTCCATATTTGACAGTTCTTCAGAAACATCTAATATTTGACCATTCTGTTCACAAATTATTAATATTAGAAATAATGAAATAATTCAACAATCTGAATCACCAGACCTATGTAAATTATTTTGAAATGATGTTATAATAGGATTTTTAATCCCCAAACACATACATCAAGATTTAAAGTACAGTGTGTTTATTTTTGGTAATTAGGCCAAGCACAGCTGTGATTGTCTGATCTTCTGAAAACATCCTGTAGCCTACATCAATGCACTTTCTGTGATTTGTTCATAAATAAATTGTTATCACTTTGCTGGATATTTTATTTATGTACTGTCACAGTTGTGCAAAACCTTGTATCTATATATTTTTTACCTTTTGACATAATTTGAATCTGACAGTTGTTCGTTACATGGTGCCAAAATTCCTTAATAAAAGGACCAATAGAAATGCTCCAAAATCTTTTATGTTGACTTCCATTTAAATGTTATGAAGGTTTTTTCCACCTTCTGTAAAGTTGCCATTTTGAAGATGCAAGATTGTTATGCAACAGTGATAATATGGTAATTCTTACACAATTCTGATGGCTCTGTTTAGCCTGCTCATTCATTTGCGGGACTCGATATGTAGAAGTTGTCCTCCCCACATTGAGGGGTTAACTGCCTGCTCCTCTGCACAAAAAAGCAGGAAATTGTGCTGTATCCTGTAGCCAGGGGTGCTGAAAGGGCTTTCTAGCTCCATGAATTACATGCATTACACTGGGCCCCACAACTGTAGTAGTTCTGCCAAAGTACTCAATTAATACATTTTTAGGGCCCCTGTCAGTAACAGGCCCTTAGAATCATCCTAAACCCCCCCCTCGTCATAGCCTCTATTTTGTATTCACAGTGTATACACTGTGGGCAAAACTGGCCAGTTTCTGGTGACATGATAGTGGGATAACTGTCCACTGATAATATAATTTAGAATTGATTAAAAATACTCTATTTTAGCCCTAATTCTACAGCTGACTTCAAATGTCAGTTTCAAAACGTAATGCTAGTCATTAATGCGGGTGTTTTTGCGGCACATTGCATAATCCTACAGGGTTACTTATGGTTAAAGATGGCATTCATGGCTCCAGTCCAATAACATCAAGTGAAAAGTGGCCCTAGGTCATTTTAACCAGACTTTCTAATTAAAACTAGGTTGGGAGCATCAGTCATGAATTGGCCACCATGCTAATTCTAGCTCAGGCATAAGACCATATTTAACTTGTGATTTCTTTAGTCGCCCTGCAATGGAATGCATTAATGCACTAACACAGCCATTGCTGAAAGTCTATTGCAACCAAGTCTTATAGCCCTTTCGTACTCTACTCTCCATTTAACCTTTATAGAGGGCCTATATAGAATATGTGTTATGATACCTAATTTTTTTAATTTATCATTCTCTAAAGAGACCAAGAGGCTTGTTTCCTCTGCAAACATTCCTTTACACTGTTTCTAATCAAATATAAAAATGATTACACCCTTATTAGCGAAGAATGTTTAAAGTAGTACTGTGTGAAATGAAGGGTCTTCGTGGTTCAGTAAAGAAATAAAGCTGGAGAGCCAACCCCTGTAGGCCTGTGCAATTGCATTCAGCCCTTTACGTCACCAAGCTGGATTTAATGAGCGCTTACTGTCATTTTGCAGAACTTAAAGCCTTTTCTTTTGTGCATTTACTGTCTGTGATATGTTAGAGAGTGATGCAGCAGCTCTTAAGTATCTTGCTAACTGCATGACAGCATGCTGAATCACTGCAGGGTGCTATGACCTGCTCTCCAATGAGGCAATGCCTAAAAACTGGGGCTGACAATGTTTGAGTGGGACTGGGTGATATCACTCTTACTCTATGTACAATGACAGAGCCAGATAATTGGTACAGCTACTATGGCGTAAGTACACTCAACCGTCACTATATTAGAAACCCTTGCCTTGTGCTTCTACTCACAAGTAAGAGTTATGAGCAGCACCTACTTTACACGTCTACTGTTTAGGGGCACAATTACAGACTGTGGCCTGTATTCTGTTGTCATGCACAATTTATTGACCACCCTCTACCCCATTCATCACTGCTCACAGGGCCACAGCCGTTAACTGGATATTAGTCGCAGCGACAGTTGACACAAAGGACACGGGACTGGTAGAAACAGGGCTTCTGCACATTCCACTGATAGATTGAGAGTCAGTCACCTCAAGGATATCCAGGCAAGAAACTGACCACTAGAGAAGGACTGTGTGATGGCTGATACATTGCACAGCAGCTGATGGGCTACAGGCTCTATTTGTATACTTGCAAGATGGAGCCATAAGGTAGGCGTTTCTAAGAATGTGGCCAGTGAGTGTATGCATGTGTGTGTGTGCGTGTGGGGAGTGTGTTAAAAGCGCAGGAAAAAATCTGCAGAGTCAGGCTAATAGTTTGAGCGTGGTCCAATGTGGGAGGATGTACAGATACGCACACACATGCTCTAAAAAACACACACACACAGAAGAAAAGCAAAGATCTGCCAGATTTATAGGCTTTTGGAGCTGCCAGATTTCCAGAAATTCCAGGTGTTCGCACAGTGTCCTAAATTCCTAAAAGCAAGACTGCCAAAGAGAACAACACAGGCCAGCATTTCTGATCTCAAGCCAAACCATGATATATTGTCTTTTGTATCCTGGTATGCATGATTGCTGAGTAACCAGTTATATCAGCCCCGGACCACCAATCCATGCTGGATTCAGACTTTCAGGCATTCTGGTATTCACCTCAGCTGTTTTTTTAGCAGGTGAAAGATACCTGGCAAAATAAAACATACAATATCAATCAGGTACATCATATACTATCATGATTGATAGTAAAAATGACAAGAGATTGTGGCATGCTCCCTCCCCAGATCATTCAGTCATTGAATAGATGTTAAATCACAGTTAAACTGTAACCGTTAACTTCACTGAATCAGCATTCCAGTCTGATTTTGGATCACCATTAAAATAAAGCACCATTGAAATTTTATCTGAACATCAGCAGAACACCAACACTACGTAAATGATCTTTAAACCTTTAAAAATCCTATGACTGCAGTAAAATGTGGTAAATCAGCTCTGCTTTATGTACAGCAAGGGTTATTTTGTAAAAAAAAGAATATGAAAAAATGATAAGAGACCAGTTTTATTTTTCAGAAATATCACCAACACCAACACAGTCAAACAAAAAAATTCTTACATATATGCATAAATACATTTGTATAAATATATACATACATACGGGTCCCAAAAACAATTGTAGCTTTGTTCAAAATGTGAACCTTGAGAATTTAAGCTACCAGTACTAAGGCATGTAATATGATCAAAATCACAATCAGACTTTTATATTTAATATTTTTATATTTTTCCATCTAAGAAATCCAGTGCATAGCAGAGTTTATAGCACATTTAAGGCACAAAGGTGATTATTGTGTTAAAAAGCTTGTCTGAAAATGTGAAGATTTTAGAGTTGTAAAATCTTTTATCATTTTCTACATTGTCAAGCTTTTGGGAGAAGCTTTTTAATACTTTTTAATAATGTTTTGCCTACTATGCCCTGGAAAGTCATATAAGTCATATAATCAACATTAAAGTCATATATCAGTAAACAGCCTGATAATATGAGCAATAAAAGGATGGCATTTTCATTAACAGCTAGTTATCTAGCCAGTTTACATATTCAGTCACAGCCAGGCATTTTGCCTCTGTATATAAAGGTAATTTAGTTTGTTCTTTATAATATTTAATATTCAATTAGAACCAGTTAGTCACTCAGATATTTACCCAGTCAGCTATTAATCAATGTATATTCAGTGTCATTGCTGCCAACCTTAGGATCCTGCGACTTTCATTGAAATTTTACCATTGATCCAACATTGTACTGATATCACAATTTCAATCAAAATGATGATCCTGATCAAAAGTCAACATCACCTTGCTATATGGCCCTTCAGTTGATTTACAGGGACGATGATCAGTTTAATTCTATTACCTATTTAGCCTTAGCAAGGCAATTTAGGGAATTAACCATAGATAAATAAAATGAGCTGTACCCAATTCTCCCCTGTAAACTCTGTAAAGGTAATTCCTGGCCAAAAGTCATGATAAAAGTTGTTGTTCTAAATGTTCTAAAGGAAATTACCAGGTTATATCAGCAACTGAAAAAGGAGATGCAGCTATGGCCAACACTCCATTGTTGTATGAAGTAGCTTCTTTGTACGCATGATTTTTCAGGGCTTATGCTAACCATTAGGAGTGTGGTTAGGGAACAGGACATAGTGTATTGTACATTTTTGTGGCTAGCATGTTGGCACATGGCTTGTAGAATTGTCAATGTAGCCTCTTTCTGCAGGCCGTGGCCATTGCACAGGAAGAATGGACATCAGCTGTTGCCAGAGGAGTATACAGCGTGTGTGTACATGCTGCTCATATAGACCAGTAAAATCTGTGTTTTTTCATGATGTTTTTTATTGCTGTATAAAATATACCTGAGGCTTTCATTCTTGTTGGCTGCACTGTGTGTTTTTACTGAGGGAACATGCAAACTCATTCAGAGCACAGGTTGGATCAGTAAGCACTTGTTATTGCTGTTATCAATGAAAGGCACGATAAAATAGGAGTCATATGCTTGACACATAGATTTTCTTGTTTCTTAAAATTGGGATAGGGTCTGACATTAATAAAGTACAAATCTATGCATTTTTAACATGACTAAATCATATTACTTAATCTGTAAATGCAACATATCTGTGGGCTTACAGAAATAAAGTTAATATGAGGTGCATTTTTAAACATGCCTTATTTTGTGGTATCAAAAAAAATATTGAATTATAGAATACTGTGTCATATTTCATTGAATTCTCAAATTTGTGAGTTGATAAGCCCTTTCAAACTAGCTATAAACAAATGTTAAAGCGAGGAGGGCCGCTGCTTGATTATTTTTGCATTAAGCATGAAATCTGACCCTATTTCATCCCATTGAGAGGCTCTCATGCATGACCTTCAATAGTATCAGTGTTACAAGTTACAGACATCAAGCATGCAGTACTGCTTATGCGTGACAATAGCATGTATTTGTGGCTTATTGTTTTAGCATGCCATGCATTTTTGGTGGTGTTCCGTCCTGTCTGTGTGTTATTGTAAGACGTTAAATTCTGATCATTTGAAGGCCCTCCATCTCCAGATATGGATGGAAACTATGGGGGTGGACTGCTGGACATGGTTAAAGGAGGTGCTGGAAAGTTCTTCAGCAACTTCAAGGACAACCTCAAAGACACCATCAAAGACACTTCTACCAAGGTTATGCATCAAGTGGCCACGTAAGTCATTTACAGTGTGTTTAAGTGTGAGTGGGTGTGGGTTTTGGGTGACCTAAGTGTAAGTGTGATGGTAACTGTAACTTCAGTGAAGCGGACGCGTCGGGTGCTTGTGAGGCTCTTAGGTAGGTTAGCGCTTAGGCTACCATCTTACCTGATAGACTCACAATATCCTAAAGTGTTCGCTTCATTCGAGCTTCATAACCAACACAGTTCTCTGGGTCAGGATGTTATATTATTTTAGATATTATTTTAATCGCAATCTGCTGAGACTGATGCATTTTGTCTGTGTGTCAAATCATTGTGATTAATAGAATATATTGTTAAAAGTTCCACATGTCACCTCTCTTACAGTATGTTTATGATTCTTTCACAGTTTCCATACACCTCTCTTAGCTTCTTACTAATTCTCTGATGTCACGTAACCACTTGATTTTCTTGCTATGTAACTGCTGCTTAGCATAGCATAGCAGAAACACTCTGCTTAACCTACTAACTGGGTCCCAAGTGTTTTAAGTGTGTGGTTTGGGATGCAGCCCAAGTTTCAGATACATTGTTCTCTTCTATTTATTTAGCAACCAGATGGGTTGTAAGTCTTAAAGTTTGATGAGTCTGATAAGCTTTGCTTACAATACAAGGCCTAATGCGTATTTCTTATTTTTGATCAAATCTGATCTTTTAGCTTTAATTATTCACATTTGTGCTTGGTAATGACACATACAAGATGTGTCTGTAGTGTGAAATGAATTGTATGTCCACAACCTAATCTGTAATATCCCAGGAGTGATCCATGAGCTCCAGGAACAACATCAACAAATGGATGAACTGTTGAACAAAGCCTTCGTCAGAAGCTTAGCATTAGCTCTAAACAGCTCTTTATAATTAAAGCTCTTTCTTTTAATATTTAGGTAGCCGTTGCTGCTGTGTTGATGGTAATAATGATGACGGTAATATGTAAATGCAGTGATAAAAACAGTTGCCACCCCATGACCCTGAGTACAACATGAATCCGAACACCACACAAAAAGTGGCTTAGGGCTGAAGTGAAAATACCAGATTTTGCATTCACACAGCTGTAAATAAAACAGATCAGATCTGGGTCACTCTTGTGCCACTTCAGTCAGGTACAGTGAATGTTTTTCATAACTCTCAGTCACATAACTTGAAGTATCATGATTTTTAGATCTGTAACTGTTGCAGTTAGGATTAGCATTAGCAGCTGTCGTTCTACATCATTCTACATTCAATGAAACTCTTGATTGATATTTAAGCTTTTTTATGATACTTGGACCTTGGGTACAAAAAAGGCACTATATAAATGATTATACATTAAATGAATATACAAATGAAATACATTAGTTGTATTACAAAGACGTATTTTTTTATTATAAAATACAGAAACATTTAAACTGCACGTCACACGGCCCTTCAAGGTTACACTGGCAGAAGCAGCTACACCAAGCTAGAGGGTGAAATTCTGATGTGTGTAAGTTATCGCATATCTGTGACAATATCTTGCCAAAAGGTGTCTGAGTGTGAAAATGCTTTTGTAATTACTGATTATAATGGTCCACTGTCATAGCAGTAGAGAGCATCTCACAGTTTGGATCTCTGGTCGTTGCCTTTTTTATAGATATATGGGACTGCTTTCATGATTTTCATTCATTTTGACAATGCCCGGTCTATCTCCAGGAGAGTGTTCTCCATTTTTTGGTGTTGCTGAGCTCACCAGTGCATTCCTTCTTTTTACACATGATTACAATTATTGAGTTTGGCCACTCTATAACTATAGTTTCTTTGCTCCCTGATTGGTTTGTTTAGGGTTTTCATGCTAATAACGTTTTTGTCACTCACATCATCAACTTTTTGAAGGGCATATTGAGAATTCCCTATTATCCCCTAATTAGGAAAGGAAACTATTGTTATTTGGTAGCTGTTTACTTTACCAGATTTTGTGGAGTGCCTCAAGGATCTGTTTTAAGGCCTACAGCCATGCAAGTTGGGCCTGAAGTATGGGCCTACACACATAGTTTAAATAGTTTAAGGGGTTAAATTCCTTGATGCTTTACTAGATATCCTGTGTTTATATGCTCTTTGCCAGTTTGTTGCCCTAAAATAGCTAGGGTTTGGAATACACTGTAGTGTGATTTCTGTAGAGGTATACTTTTTTCTGCCTATTGCATGATTTACCTTCTCAGCTGCTGTTATGTAATCTGGCTTATTGGCCAAGTGACCCTGCTTGACCCTAGACACAGCTAGGTCTCGTTTTGCCATGAAGACAGCATGGGGTTCTTTAGAAAAGAGCTTAAGGTGGAAGGTTCTGCTGCTGACCTTGTTCACAGTCTTATAAGAATCTGCCAAGTAGCCAGATGCTTTTACTGTACGTTTCTCTGTGTACTGGTTTCTTTTTTCTGTGAATCTCAGATGATATAGTTCCAATGGCAGTCTGGGTGTGTGTCTGTCACCCGTGTATGTGTTTGTGTGTGCTTGCATGCACTGTTCACATGTCACACAGAGGCCTAGAATAGCAGACTGTTGACATTACTCAATTATCTCATTAGAAGGATTGGCAATATTAGCAGCTTACTAAGATGACTTACCTGTTGCATAATATAGCACAGCATTACTTCTGTAAGGACAATACTCCACATCCAGTTTCAGATGTACAGTATATTGTACATGTACATACAGAGATGATTTCTGTTGACAATGTACCCAAAGTACCCAAGTATCAATGTTTTAGTTCAATTAATATGGTTGTTCAAACTGCCCGGCTGTAATACAATGGACCAAGGATGACCAGTTTCTTACTGACATGTACTATACATGTACACGTTGTTGTTCTGTTGAGGTAAATCAATACAGGTCCTCAACCTGTGCTGCCCCTGCCGGCACGGCCCCATACAATATTTAGAAATGGACGTGATTGCTTAAAGTTATTTTTGGTAACTGGGTCATAGCCTTGAATTGCATCATTGTTGCCCAAGGACAGCTTTCTCCCTTGTGTAACAAAACGTAGTGTGTATTGAACAGTTCCAGATGTGCTTGTGCAAGAGACATGCAACTGTGAAAGTTATTCATTAATAAATAAATAAAAAAGCTGAATTCAATGGACATTCAAATGCAGTGATGTGTAAAAATGCAAAGGCACCTTAGGAAATTGTCTCCATAGTCATACACACAGTAATACAAGACTGAATGTGCATCTGTCTACTGTATAACTGTGTTCCAGCTATACAAAGGGAGAGCTGGACATTGCCTACATCACCTCACGAATCATAGGTGAGTAAACATTCTCTGTTTATACATCTGAACGAACTTTCAGGTCACACATGCACTGCCACAAATGCTCTATGTTTCACTGTTCACTTCTGAGGTGTTATTTCAGCAAACAGCGTGCTTGAGTGGGCCAGAGGGCATGTTGGTCACACAGTTTCCGTGTGATTGTGTTTAAACTGTGTACACGCTCTCAGGGACTGTATGGTTTTGACTTTGGCCTGTTCTGATGCACCATGACCTATTCATGAGCTTGGGTATGTTAGATCATGTTAGAACAAAGAGATCTTCTTACTAAACAAACTAAGATGTGTTCTCAAAGCTAATTAAAAAGTTAGCTATAATAGGATCCACATTCAGTAAGATCCTGTTTTGACCTCCCCCCCTGTTTTTGTAGCTTATTGCCTGTTAAAGGCAGTGAAAGTAGCAGTAGGATGATCTCCTGATTGTGGAATTCTGCCTGTTTCTCCACTCAGTGATGTCATATCCTGCTGAGGCGGTGGAGCTGGGCTATAGGAATCATGTGGAGGACATCCGCTCTTTCCTGGACTCGCGTCATGCCGACCACTACACTGTTTTCAACCTGTCCCAGAGGAACTACCGCGGAGCAAAGTTCTCCAACAGGGTGAGAAGATTGCTCTGAATTTACCTAGTCCAGACACACTCAGATGTCTGCAGACAGAGGTTCTGGGGAGTTTCATCCGCCACTCAGTACAGAGATTTTGCGCTGTGTAGATGTACTGACTATTCGTATGAAATAAATTGGACCACAAAATCTGGACTATCTGGCATCTCTGAAGACCAATTTGAGAACCGCAGATGAAATATTTTGAAGATACTTGTTATGAAGGGGCATAGAACTGCTCACTCATAACATTAAAGCTTGCACATTCACTTCTGTGCTTCACTGTAAACACTCTACGCCAATGAACCCAGGGAATTCTTGTGTTGTTTTTGTGTGCTTGTCTTTCTGATAAGAGGCTGCCCCCAAGAAATTGTTTGCTTTTATATTAGCAGGCTTGATAAACTGGATTGGAGATAACTGATAAAAAATGAGGAAAATGAGAGCTAATTACCAGGAACTACAACAGAATATTAATGCTGAGAGGCTCTTCCTTCCAGATGATTCAATTAATCATTACCATAAATGTAATTAATGTATTAAGTTAAAGTATTGCACAAACTCAAAATCTGAATCAACAAAAACCGAGACAGTAGTTCCAGTTAGTTTTGCTTTGCAAAGTTTTCTGGTATCAGTGCGCAGTCATGAGAAACGCCACCTACACCACAACGCTAGTAATATATTGTCACAAATTCTTCCCTATGGAAAAGTCGTGCCATATCTGAAAAACATAGAACATTTACATTTACAGTGAATCCCAAGGCAGGAAAGCAACATTGAACTGAATTTTTAAAACACACAGTAAAAGAAAATCAACAATATTTGTGGAATTTTAGAAGAGTATCCCTTTTCCGTCACTCCACCACCCCTTACTGAACCATTACTGACATATGTTTGATTTTACCAGATCATCACAGCACAGTGAATCCTGGTTAGATGCAAATTGTAAATAGTAAATAGCATCCCCATAGACATTCCCCCTGAGCGTCCTGTGATTAATATTATGATGGTTTTGGCAACTGGATGCTTTGTATTGGTGGCAGCCTTAAAGACTCTTAAAGATTCTCTTGTGGTAAAAGTTGAATAGACTCTTTCTTCTGTGCAGTGATTAAATGAATCAGCATATTAAAGCCATAACGGCTCCCTAGTCTCTAACTCACATGACTTATCTGGTGTTATTATAGCAATAAAAGATACTTAGACTTTCCACATGTCTGTTTTGCTTCATGCATAACCTGGTTATGTTATATATAGGTTATATTAGGGCCATAAACCTACTGTGCTTTTAAAGCTACTGTGACTTACTGGAGATTATTCTATCATTTCATTACCATTATCAAGTGTTTTCATTTCTCTCCCTTTTTCTGCTCCAGGTATCTGAATGCAGCTGGCCATCCAAACAAGCTCCCAGCCTTCACAACCTGTTTGCTGTGTGTAAGAACATGCACAACTGGCTCAAGCAGAACCCCAAGAACGTGTGTGTGATCACTTGTTCGGTAAGAGAAGGCACACATCCCACCTCAGTTCTTCTTCTGTTTTACCTAATTTTTATTCACTGTCGTGATGCTGCTCTTTTAAAATTATGAACTTTTCAAATTTGACTCAAATTCAGCTCAAAGCAAAGTGGGTATAAGTGTCACAGCCACCACTTACTGTAGGTGAGTTTTTTTGTAACACGCTAAGGAAATAGTTGGAACAGTCTGGTCAACTAATACAAGCACAGGCAGCCCCAAATCATGACATATCCACCTCCATGCACACAGTTGAAATGGGTTCTTGTGCTCAAATGCTGTTTTGGTTTGCACCGGACATGTCCTCTGTTACTGTGCCCAAATAATTCAACTTTGAATGCATCTGCCCAAATCACGTTGCTCCAGACGTCCTGGTCTTTGTCTAGATGTTCTCTGGCAAACAGTGAGGGCTTCCTCCTTGCAAGCCTCCCAAGGAAATCAAACTTGTGCAGTGTCTTTCTGATGGTTGATGCTGTACTGTGACATCAAGAGCTACCTGTAGGTCCTGTGATGACATTTTAGGGCTACCAGAGACTTCTTTATGCGTACAAGAAAATTGCATTTCTATTCTTTATGTTTAAAAGTTTTATGCGTTGTTATATTATATTCATCTCCCAGTATTGTTCAAGTGGAGATCAAATCCATGTGTTTAAATATGTTAAAAAAAGACAAGGGTTTCCAATGAGTTTCCTAATTTATTCACATGCCTAACTGCATAGGTTTTATTATATAAACAATAGCAAAATATTTATTTCTAATCAAATGCTGTCTGAGATCAATTTTAAATGCATTAAATTTTCTTGATCTGCATCTACATCTGCAGGGCAGTGCGTGTGTGTCAATTTTGCTAGAAATCCAAAGATCCCTTTTTCAGAAAGTGCCTGTGCTGTGTTGGTCCCTCAGGATGGCAGAGGTCCATCAGGTGTGCTGGTGTGTGCCATGTTCTGCTTCTGCCACCTCTTCGCCAACCCCGTGCCTGCCATGCAGCTGCTCAGCGCCAAGAGACCAGGCTCTGGTCTGTGGCCTTCACACAGGAGGTACAAATTTCAGTCCTTTTTTTCCCTTTAATATGTGCAAAGTTATTCAGCCAGTCTTCGCAGTATTTGCCAGAGCTCACAATTGTGTCCAAGCTCTGTGCTCTTAAGCCGTAGGGTTGTGTTTTCGCAGGAACCTGCTAATCTATCCATTTAATGATACAGGGGGTATGATTTAATATATTGTGATTTTTTTTGTAATAAATATTAGGAAAAAATGTCATATTTACTTAAACTCTGAGTTAAAGGTAACTTTTTATGTTTTAAGGAAAGTGGGATCTGAAGTCCTAGCGGTTGGGGGTTAAACACCCAAAAAATCGCTACTGTGTTTATTGCAAAACATTATATCGCCTTACTTCAATATATCAGTTTTCTTACACCCCTTTTAAACAGGATAATCTGTAAAGCATAGCATGTATGATGTATGCTATTCGTCTAAGCATACTATAATGATTGCACCAGTAATTTCACAAGATAGTGTGCAGTTTTCGACACAGCCCTGTCTTAATGTCGGATTCACACGTCTGTCTGAATGTACTTCCATGTCCGTCTGTCTTCTGTCCATGTTGGTTGATGCTAAGTCCATTAGCTGCTAGCGTATGCTGCACACTGTGGTTGAAAACCCTTTGTACACTTAATGGCTTCCTTATGACACACGTTTTAGGTTTACAGTTGCAGACTGCTGAAGTTCTTGTGTGTGTATGTGTGTGTGTGTGTGTGTGTGTGTGTGGTCAGGTACATAGGCTATGTGTGCAGCATGGTCTCAGAGAAACCCACAGTGCCCCACTCTAAGCCGCTGATCATCAAAGCTGTCACCATAAGCCCAGTCCCTTTCTTCAACAAACAGCGCAGTGGCTGCCGGCCTTTTTGTGACGTCCTGATCGGCGAGACCAAAATCTTCTCCACAGCACAGGAGTATGAGAGGATGAGGTAGGCCATGTGTATATGTATGTACAGAAACACAGATTACATAGTCAACATATAGCTTTTTCCAGTTCTGTATCTGCAAATGGTCAGTGTGGCAGCAGGCTTTTATTTCAAACCAACCTGAGTAAGCAAACCTGACTCTACGTGTTTTATCAGTTGGTCTGAGTCTTCAAACACCTGATTGTGCGCATCAGACCTTTGCAGACAAGACTGGAGTATTCTACATGGGATGTGGATCATCTTTACATGCTCCCTTTGTCCCCCTTAGGGAATACAGAGTGCAGGAGGGAAAGGTGCTGTTTTCTCTGGGAGTAAGCGTCCAAGGAGATGTCGTGATCTCAGTCTATCACATGCGCTCCCATGCACTACAGGCCAAGGTAGATGTCAGCCCATCAAGGAAAGGGTTGGGATTTTTTTTGCTGTGTTCCTTTTAAGCTGTAATTAGGTGTGTGAACAAATGCATTGATGGATTGTGATGCATTGATCTGAAGGTGGTGTTGCATTGATTTTGTGGAAGCAATTAAAATTGATTGTAGTAAAAGTATGGACTTTAGTAAATAGTAATTATGGGATTGGGGTGAAAAATGCTCACCTGCAATTTTACAAGACTATTTACAACCCTATTATTTTGCCTCAGAATGAAATAGTCAAAAAAATTAATCCTTTTTTTTGGTGGGCTTTTGGAAAAACAAAATCTGCTTTTAATGCCTGGCTCACTGTGATGATCAACAGGCACATTGCATAGCCTAGCCTAGCCTGACCTAACATTATTTTTAGACCTGTAACAAGACATATTTGTAATTATATTTATAATTATTCCTTACTGGATAGTGATGCTCTCTGTCTGTCCTCTCTGAGGTATCTCAGAGTCCATTCAGCACATTGGTTAGTTAATGAGATTGTAGTAGGGTCTGGTAGAGTTAGCTTTTAACCTTGAATCCACTCGCTTCACTGACTCTCCCCCAGCCCTCTTGGCTCTGCTCTCCGACATTGCACCCAGTTATCTCCTTTTTCCTTGTAGTTCTGCCTGCTTCTCCAGGTAGGCTAGCATTAACACATAGCCTTATTAGCCTCTTTTATATTCTCCAGGTAACCGTTGTATTTAGCATTAGTATGTACACTTTGGGGGTGCAAATAAAATGAATGAAGACAGTTGCAAAAACAGTTCTAGGATTTTGGAACAGGCCTGTTTGACTTTTGCTTTTGAAAGATGCCACATCAGTGGTTGAGGTTCACATGTTTAACACTTCCATGTATTATACACTCATTTTTTCAACCACACCAGTTTTCCATTCTAGGGCACCTCACCTTTAAATTTAGTTTTTAAGCTTATTTAGTCTAACCCCTGCATTTTGCTTGGAATCACATTTGCTCTGCTCATGTTGCTCAAGTAAGATCTAGGCTAATAAGTATTGACAACACAGTTATACTAATGCTACAGATATTGACTTAGGTGTCTGTCTTGTTTGTAGGTGACAAACACACAGATTTTCCAGATTCAGTTCCATACAGGCTTTATTGCTCCTGGCACCACAGTCTTAAAGTTTATGAAGTGAGTATCATTTGCAATTCTCTGTTTGATTGAAACGTTTTTAAAAAGTTTTCTTCATAATAATTTGCTTGTGTTTCTGTGTGTTGTTTCTACATATATGTGTGTGAAATGAGACATTTTAGGTCATTTTTATTTGGCATGATATACAATATCCTGTATTGCATCCATAAGCCACATCTGTTTCACAGAATTTACACTGTTGTATTGTTGTCCGTTAAGTTTCCGTCAGTACAATACCCAGCATGCATTACATGAATACGTTACAACTACCAGGAATACGTATATATATATATATATATATATATATATATATATATATATATATATATATATATATATATATATATATATATTCATAGTTAGGGTTACAGTGTGTCAAGTGTCATAGTCACGGTAATCCACACATGAGTTTGTTAACAATTAGAAAAAGTGTTGTGCAAGAACATGCCCAGTGCAAAAGAATGCATGGAGGAATAATAATAATAATAATAATAATAATAATACATTTAGTAATACATTTGAGAGCAGAATTGCAGGGAGAAATTAACTGTGAAACCATTCTTTCCTGCAATGGCAGGAAGAGTATTCTGCTGCTCATAGTACTCCTGTAATGTTTTGTGGGGTTCAGTTTCTCAACCAGCCAAGCACAGTGTGCTACACTAGTAAGACTCACTTTTCTGCTGTTACAGTTTAGATTCAGTATAGTTGCATTGTGTTTTTAGATATTAAGTTGTAACTTGTATGCATGTGATAATATAATTCATTTTGATGTTGTTGAATCTTCCTTTTGTCCTAATGTGTGAGTATAGGTCAGACCTGGATGCGTGTGATTCTCCAGAGAAGTATCCTCAGCTGTTCCACGTCCTTCTGGACATTGAGGTGGAGAACACAGAGAAGCAGAAGGATCTCACACCTCCCTGGGAGCAGTTCCCCACCAAAGACCTGAGCCCTAATGTGCTCTTCTCCTGTCATCAAGAACACAAGGACGCACTCGCCATTGCAGGTAACACACACACACACACACTATCTTGACTGACCTAGAGCAAAACTATACCGTACTTCTGAAGCTCAAACACAAACACATTAACATTCAAGAATCAGCAAATGTCTTTGTCTAGAGCACTATTGGATCTGTCCATATGCTGTGTATTCCATCTTTATTCTTGCCTAAGATGAAATGGAGGGTTTGGACCTGGAAGGTAAGAATTAGTGTAGATGTCTAGTGAAAGCTTTTTAGTCATAGAAAGTGGATGTGAATAGTTAGTGAATAGTTACTGATGAGGTTTGATGAAATTAGCTGGATAGAAGTAGGTACGTATGATAATAGTAATGAAAAGCTATGCAATTCTAAATATAGCTGTATCCATAAAGTTTTATTTGATACTGTTATATATTGTTACTTTTTGGATTTGAGCTACACTGCAAAAAAAAACAGTGTCAAAAAAGTCAACACACAAGAACACACAGTGTCATTGATGCAAAGCACCAAAAGGTATTTAAGTACTAACAGCACCCCCTGTGGAGAATATTCACTCTGCTCTACTGTAAATCTGAGTGAGTACATGTCCAATAGCTAGCTTATCAATACAAATCTAATTTAGTCTATTGTAAATTTTCAAGATTTTCTGGCTTGTTAAGATTTCATGTGTATAACAGTGCCCAGCTCTAGTTGTTTATTTAGTTTCAACTCTAATCTAACACACCTAATGTACCTTTTTTAATAGGTCAAGATGTTTTGTAGTTTTATCTTAGCATTCTCTTTCCACATTTTAATGGAGCACCTGATGTCTGTTGTGTTTTCAGCTGGCCATAACTATCAGGCCATAATTTTTTTACCAGTTCTATTCTGAGGGGCTGTGTATATATGTTTTATCATTACATTACATAACATTATAAGTGTAATTTTTTCAGGTAAATTTTAATCAATAATAGCAGCTGCTTGCACTGGGCATCATTACAAAAAATAAGCTTTTCGGGAAAATGCATGTCAGTGTGTTTTCACAATTACAGAAGATTAACATACCATTAACATTACAGGTTAACATACCTCACCTAAACAGCAGGTTGTGATAGGTCATTTTGCATGTCAGTCAAAAAGCCTAATGCTGTGGGCGGGCCTTGGCCATATTAAAAACAATATCCTCTCTGACAATAGGCCAAGGTTTTGCTTACACTTGGTGTTTTGGTACTAAACTCTTTAAAGTAGCTGGCCACCAAAAAGTGTTGAAAATTTTCATAGGATGCCTTAAAAGTTGCTAAATTAATTAAAGTGAATAGCCACTGATTAGCATTATACAAATGCAGTGTTGTTAATTAGCAGCCATTAGCTGCTAGCTTGTATTCACTGTAGGTCATGTTAGGCCATATATTTCTTATAATCAATCCTTTTTACTCATGTAAACTTAAAACTTATTTTTCCTGGGCTGATGTTCAGACCCTGTCCAGGGACATGGGGGCCCAGGGGGCCGCCTGGGACCGAATGAGGAAAGCGAGCCCTCAGACGATGAGATGTTGTCCCTCTCCAGCCAGCAGAGCAACGCCAGCAGTGAGAAAGCCAAGGCAGCCAAGAAGGCAGAGGCTCAGGCTGCTCCTGCCCCGCCACCAGCTGAGGACGTAGACCTGCTTGGTCTGGATGGGGGTGACGTTCAGCCTCCTCCAACTTCTGCACATGCACCCACCACTACCACCACCACTGACCTGCTGGGAGATCTGTTTGGAGCTCCGCCTCCCCAGCCTGCAAGTGGCCCTGGCTCTGCCCAGTCCACTCCCAGGAGATCTGTTCCCTCTACATCGCCCTGCCCATCACCTCGATCTGCAAATAGTAAATAGACTCTTATTCTTCTAGAACACATGATCTGTGGTATTGTCATATGACCGGTCTATTATGGTTGCATGATCACTTACTGGACAAGTATCTCACATAAAAGTGACTGAATTACATTAACTGAATGTGAATTTTCCTAATGCTTTTAGCGTTTGACCCGTTTGGGTCACAGCCTGCAGCTGCACCTGCCCCCAAGCCTCAAGACTTTATGGGGGCATTCCTGGGTCCAGGTAATATGGGGCAGCCGGACCCCTTCCTGCATGCTGCACGATCGCCATCTCCCACTATGCAGAACATGGGCATGGGTAAGGCATGCACCTACGCCTGCTGCACTCTCAGCTGCCAGCGTGTGTCCGCAGTGTGTTTGTGTGGGCAGCTTGTTTCTATGACAGCCACCAAGCTGTTTTGTTATAAGCCCTACAGACTTTAATATGCTGCTCCCTGAGCAGCTCTAACTGTGCCTTTCTTACTGCCTTGTATTTGCACTATTCTGCTGTGAACGGATTGGATGTGTTACTAGTCCTTGTGGCTCCAGCTCGTCCTGGATGGTGTTGCATCTGTAGCAGAGAGTTTGAAAGTATATAGATGATGTGAAGGATGAAGTTGTTGTGTTACAGACTGATATTAATGTGTGTGTTTCTTGAAGGACGTCATAACCCATTGCATGAAAAGGTCAAGTCGTGAGTGTGGTAACAAAATGGTCTCTTAGCATCTCTTAGAAATGATGAACGACTATGTAGCTTCTTATTTGCCATGCTGGACGCCACACGGCCCACAGTTTGAGGGAGCAATCAGGAGGGCTCAACCAGAAGTAATCTGTCAAGACTGCTGACAGGGTACTTCTGGTTGAGCCCTTGTGCAATGCATGTAACCCCCTGCTGCCCCAGGCAATGCTGCCCTCAGATCAATATATCAAGGGTTTGCATGGCACTTCGAAGAGATCAGATTCAGGCTCAGATATTTTGCATAACTAAGATATTTGCAGTGTAATCTTGTAACAAGTAACATGCCAGAGACCACTTTGTTTATTCAATCGAAGCAATGTTACAAGCAAGGCTGAATGAGCTAAAGTGCATAGCCACTGATAACCTGTGCTAATCCCCTGCCCAGGCCGCAGCTCTCCTGGCCCGCCCACTACTCCCACTGTTAACATCCAGCAGCAGAACACTATGGGTGGATGGGACTGGAACAGACCAGCTCCTCCAGGCAAGTGAAACTAGACACCACATCTAAACTGGGACACCTGCTGGCAGCTTTTTGAATCACATCAATATATTAAAAATGATAAATTAAGCCATTCTAGATAATAATAATAATAAAAAGCCAATTGTATTTATTTTAGCATTTATACTATTTTTCTATTATCTATATATTTGTATCAATTCAGATATATTCACATAATGATGTTGGTTGATAATGTAAATCAAATATTCAATGTGAATACAAAGGGAATCCATAGAGAATGAGAATAGGAAAACTATAATGATATTATTTGTAACATTGGTGTAACACTATTTTGGTAACACTGAGAAAATGGGCATACAGTATATTAAGTATTTCTTTGTCAGCAGGCGGAGGTTTCGGCATGGGCAGTAAGTCGGCTGGGACGAGTCCTACTGGCTCTGTTCACAGTACACCCACCCACCAGCCCAAACCAAACACTCTGGACCCTTTTGCTGACTTGGGCAACCTTGGAGCTGGTCTTGGAGGTAACGGGAGAAAACCTGTACTGTACTAGAAAATAAATAGAAACAGTGATGCTTGCAGAATTTATTTTCAAAGTAACAGCCAACAGCCAAGATTTTAGCATATGTGGAACTTCTGCAAGCCTTTTGGGTACTAATGAAGCTGCCTGACGGAATGCCAAGGGTGTGCAAAGCTGCATCAGGGCAAAAGGGTGGGGGAGAGGGAGTTTCTCTGAAGAATGTAAAACATGAGATTAGGAGTTTAGTACTTTTTTTGGGTCAGTACTTTTCAATCTTTTGTGTAGGTGGTTCAGGATTCTCGAGTAAGCCCACCACTCCCACAGGCACAGGAGGAAGCTTTCCCACCATGGGATCTCCCCAGAGGCCGGCTCCCTCCCCCCAGCACACCACCACAACCACCACTGGAGGCTGGCAACCCAGCACAGGCTTCCCGTCATGGCAGCCGGGTGGAGGCAGTGGATGGCAGCCCCAATCCCAGCCCAAAGCTCCAGGACAGCCCATGCCCCACAGCTCTCCACAGAACAGACCCAACTACAATGTCAGCTTTTCCGGCATGAGTGGAGCTTCACCTGGGGGTGCAGGGGCTAAAGCACAATGTAACATGGGTCAGTACATATTGTTTAAATGGATTCTGTTGTTGTATACAATCTGCTACAAGTTCACTTTTACATATTTGCATTAAGCAACATGTTTCTTAATTGTTGCTCAGCCTGAACCATCTAGTAAATTCTATCTGTATGTTAATCACAATGCAAATGTCTGCACAATGTTTGAATGGACTGCACATGTTTAAATGGACTTTTGCTCACCAGTGTGAGCCAAAACATTATGACCTCTAAAGACCTCTTAAGAGCTCTAAAGGTGCCCTGTGGTTTCTAACATCAGTACATAACAAAAGATCCTTTAAATCCTGCAAGTTGCGAAGTGGAGACACCATTGATCAGACCTGTTCCAGTGCATTCTACAGATAAGCAGTTCACATGTACCCAGACCCAATCTTCTGGTCACAACGATCTAACAAGGTCTTCACTGCCTATTACTCCTGCATATGATACATCGACCACAAGAGCTGACCGTTCAAGTACTGTCTAGCGTAGGTTACATACCAGACCATAACTTCTTGTTGTTACGAGTCAATGTTATTTGCTTATCTGTTTTGGCTCACTGGTGTGTATTCTGAGAGTATAGAAAGTACATTGCCTGGGAAATCCATGAAGTAAGACATACAGCTGCTATGAAGCAAGTGATATGTGTTTCTTTTTTTCTTCCAGGAACCAAACCGAAGGCCACGGACGCTAATTTTGATGACCTGTTGTCTGGCCAAGGCTTCACGGGCAGTAAGGAAAAGAAAGGCCCAAAGACTATAGCAGAGATGAGAAAAGAGGAGATGGCAAAAGAGATGGACCCTGAGAAACTCAAGGTGAAACACTCTTAAGTACTTTTAGTTTTATTTTAAAATTTTAATCTGGAATTGGACATAATAAATACCCATATTAGATATATCTGGTATCCAGATAGGTATTAAGGTAGGTATTAGGTATTAAGTAAATGAGTACAACATGAGTATGGACTTACCTTATGTATGGACATACTTTAGCCCCAGTGTTGTGTGTGTGTGTGTGTGTGCTAGATCCTGGACTGGATTGAGGGGAAGGAGCGCAACATTCGTGCACTGCTCTCCACCATGCACACAGTGCTGTGGGAAGGAGAAACCCGCTGGAAGCCTGTTGGCATGGCTGACCTGGTCACTCCTGAGCAGGTGAAAAAAGTCTACAGGAAGGCTGTGCTGGTTGTCCACCCTGACAAGGTGAGAGGGTCTCCATGTATGCTTTCTCGAGAAGTCTATAATGATTCTTAAGCATTCAGTGATTAATAAAGAAGTGAATTTGCATGAATACACAAGAGGGACTGCCATATTGGGCAGAGTCATAATGACTGGGAGCCAAGTGGGCAAGTAATATTCAGTTAAAGCGCAAAACCAGCGATCTGATAGCTGGTTGTGTGTTGTTTTGATAGTGTATGACTTAGACATGACCTAAAAATAATATTAATATTATTATATATTAATATTATAAAGAATTAGGCAGACAGGGGGCCAGGCTTAAAAACAATAACCCCACTCTCAATGGGCAATTCGCCTAGAGAAGCATTTCCCAAAACTGCCTTTGGCACACTGCTCTGCACATTACAGTGTTCCCCTGCTTCCAACACAACTGGGCCAAGCAGTTTATACCTTCGCCATACCCTGCTAAAACTGAATATATAAGCGTGTATGCAATTCATATGCAGTGTTTTGGAATTGCAGTCTACAATATCATAAAATATCTGTGTATTTGGCCAGTCATGATATGTGATGTGCTGGCCATATTCATATACTCCAAAGATGTTCAATAACCTCTCCATATATCTCTTTCTTCCTTCTCAGGCAACTGGACAGCCCTATGAACAATATGCCAAGATGATTTTTATGGAACTTAATGATGCTTGGTCGGAATTTGAGAGCCAAGGACAGAAAGCTCTGTACTGAGACTTCCAGCAAACTCTACACCATTAGAAAGACCATTTTACAGCTGTTAACAACACAACCAGTCAGCATGTGGTACCCAACTCCATCCTCCAAACACACCTATCTACCTGCTCTCCCCCCATCCTGGATCCTGCTCCATTTACTAGAGACTCCACGGTCTTCATCTGTACAGCGCAACAGAGTGTCAGACTGGATGGCAGATAAATCGCCCGTTTGAACAAGCTGCTGTGGTTGCAGACAGGTATAACTGACATATCTTTTTTTTTTTTTTAAAGGATCAAAAAGACTGTCTCTTCTGTTTTGTAGCTAGCTCAGTTCCATTGTGGTGCAGGCATCCAGCTAGGGAGGTGGTTTTCTTTGTTCCGGTACCTGAACAACTGCAAAACAGAAAACTGTGTGAAAATGCAGATCGCATTCAGGTCCAAGATGAAACTGAAGTGTAGCCTTAGTGATACTCAGCAGGAGACTTTCCAGGATTGGAGAGCAAGGGTCCGAGGTTCGCAATAGCAAACATTAGCATTATTGACAACAGATACATAAAAAAGAGAAACCCAGCGAAGCTGTAAAGCACTTGTGCACACTTCCATAGAGTGCTGCAGGGTGCTGAGAGTGCTTTGGACTTCGAGTAAGGTTTAGCATTGAAAAAGCACAGTACGAATGAAAGCCTAGCGCATCTAGAAATATCGCTTATCACGTTACATGCTCTTCGGTGTTTCAGAAAGCTGCTTGTCCCCCTATTTTTGGTGACGCATTTAACTGAACCTGTGAAATAGTTACTAGCAATCGAGCTTTCTCCCTGGTTTCTACTGACTACTGTACTGATGTATGTGTGTATGGAATGTGCTGCACTGTATTTAATGATGTTCTGTTTACAAGAGTATATTCCTAAGAGAAACGGTTTCTTCACATCATAGGAAGGAACCAGTGAACAACTGTTAGCTAATATCCACACAGCAGAATGACTCCAACAGAAGCTTCCAGGATATGCTGAATTAGCCACGCCATACAAATAGTGGATTTTTATTTATTACAATATTGTCCTTTTAAAAAATATATAGTGTGTCTGTTTAGCCTGAAAAATTGGAATCGAAACACAAACCTAATTATTGAAAACACTGTCCCATTCAGTCCCATTTTTGTGACCTTTCTGACCTTTTTCACAGTTTGACATTTTAACTATTAGTCTGTTCTAACTGATATTTCTTTTCCAGATTGGGCAATATGAAAGTGTCACAGTATGGCAGAATGGCATTCTGCTGTTCCGTATATACAGGACAGTACTGTTAATAGTCGGACATAGGACTCAATAGAATGTGTATAATTCATTTAGGTAGGATAAATATTATTTCAGAACAATTTTTGTCTACAATATTTATGCAATATTTCTTAAATCGGATAAACCTGATAGGATCTGTGACATTGTACAACATAGTATGTAAGTAAATACAGTATACAGTCTTTTTTAAACGGTGATATCAGTGTAGCAGGATATTGTTACAGCCCTAATAATCACTGGCTTGATGAAGTGTCTAATAGGAAAAAGGTTACAGTGTTCAGTTAGGAGGTTTAATAAACATTCTGGATCTCTAAAAAGAAATTTTGTCATTTCGATATTTTAGCGTTAAATTGCATTCCTCAACAAAAGGTAACTGTCTGTGAGCTCAGTTTCGTTGCTGTGCAGATACACTGAACTGTTTTGTTTTTGGGGGCTGCAAGAGTGTTTGTGTGTGTGTATGCATCTCCACATTACTGTACTTCTCCTACTAGTTGACCAGTTAACCAGTGCAAACTGATTTTTGCCCTTTTCTTGTGATAGGGAATGTGACAGAATGAAACAACGGTAACACTAAATTTCTTCTTTTGCCACAGGTGTCTTCTAATTTTATGTCACATATCGTTTAAAGCAGGTCTGAATATGGTCGTCTCAAACCATCATACACTCATACAGTTAAAAAAGACTGACCTCCGAAACATCTTGACCGCTTCTTTTGGAGTGTGTAGGACTGTAAGTGGTACATAGGCCAGAGGAAAAGCCTCGGTGTTGTCTAGCCACAAAACTTTATCTGCCCTTTCTCTCTCAGTATATTTGCACTTGAATGACTCTATAGAACTACAGTTAACAGTAGCCATGTGCTTCAACTTACAGGACCTACACATGCCCAGTGTTCTTTCACACCGTTTTCCTTTCAGTTATATCAGAGTAAACCACTGGAACGGAGACAGTTGTTGACATTTTTGGCCAGTTCCCCTCTTCTGTAGCCTACTTTCCACTCCATCCGCACGACTCAGTGCTAGGGACTTGCTTGAATGCACATGAGGTGCAGCAGGTTGGATTACTGAAGGACTCATTATCGGAAGGACTCCTCCTCCACTCTCCCCCTCTCGTGGACTGAACTATCTTCGATCTTAAGGACGTCATGTTGTTCTGAAGCTAACCTCTGTGTACAGTAGTGAATGTGCGGTGTTCTAATAATCCTGTCCATCTGTGAGAAAGTGGTTTGGATACAGCTCTGTGTTTGCCTGTCTGCTGTATCAGTATTACTGAAAATGTGAACTTTATTTTCCTTGTCCTCTCTTTCTGTTCCCCGCCCTCAATCTGAAGCTGTACTTAACGTGCGCTGCACAAATAAACGGACAAGAGAAAATGTGATCAGTCCAATCCAGTGTTCCCTTATAAATGATGTCTATGACACAGGGGATATAGATATTTTAAACAGTATAACATGTTCAGTTAAATTGTTTAAAATAACGATTCCTAAATAATTCTTAGCTGTTTCTCACAGTTAGTCTGTAAAGTTTACAAATCATTCTTCACACTCACATATGAGTCTTTAAAAACGTAATTGAGCCAAAAGTGGTTGTTTTATGAGAACCTTTTCACATATTTCTGCAGAATTCAGTCACTGAGCCGTAAACAGTGGCTGTAAAGTGAAACTGTAGAGGAACATATCAACCCAGAGTTCTGTACATTCATGGTTACAGGAACCATGGGTGAAAATCCATATTTTTTCAGATTAAAGTAAATAAATGAAAAAAAGTATACAATTATGGGAAAAAATAAGACAAAACTGGAAATGAAATGTTCATTTTCTTTTTTATTTTAGACCATTTCTAATGGCCCATTCCCCATAACATTTTGACATGATGTACAGGACAACTTGTGTACTTTTATATAGCGAAAAAAAACACAAATAGAGATAGAAGGATTTTAATCTGTAATTTTCTGCTATTCTTCTACATTGAATGACTTGTAATATACTCGCTCCCATTTAGCAGGCTGCATATTCTCCACAAGGGGGCAATGTTAGTATTTGTATTTTGTTAGAATAGTATTTGGAGTTTTGCATCACTGACACTGTGTGCAATTCTTGAAGTATAAAAGACGTTTTGAAGTATAAAAGGATGTTTTGTGAAGTAATTCAGATGATGCTAGCAAGCTACTAAATCATTTCTGTTAAAACACATTCTGACCTGCTGGAATAGTGGGGACATGAACCGGTTCACTGGGATGGAACTAGCTACACTTCACAGCTAACAGCCATCAAACCCTTTTGAGCTGTTTTTGAGCTTTTCTGTGCTTTAATATACTGATATGATCAGGATGTCAGAATGAAATATATACATTTAAGTATGTTTTTTTTTTCATTTTAAAATATTCAAACTGGTCAAAAGGACTAACTTAGCTATTCTAGTGTTAAAGGTCACTTATGGCAACGAAGGGCAATCTTTTCTCAAGCAAATCTACGGTATACTAATAGTCTGCAGCTTCTATAGTCTCCGTTGAAAAGCTTATATAATATATAATGAAGCAATATAATATCAATATAATGGGGCACTCTGAGCTGCACATGAGTCTGAGGTGCTCATACCCAATGCCAAGTCTCAGTCAGAAGGGGTGTAAAGGCCTCCTGCATTGAACTGTGGAGCAATGAATCTGTGTACCTTTGAAATGAGTTGGAATGGTGCTTGTGATCCAGAACTAATCATTTAGCACCCAACATTAGCACCTGATCCTACTCTTGCTCTAGTGGCACAATGCAATTAAATACTCTAAGAAAAGTTCCGACATCTAGAGTAGGGGCAGTAAGTGCAGTAAAGGTGCTCAAGATCCCTGCTAATATTCTTGATTTAAGAAGGAACATTGGATGAACAGATGTTTACAAACTGTGGGACATGTGTGCTACAGTCAGAACATGCAACCACTGTTATTTACCTCAAGATGGCAGCACTAAATTATGGTTTATGTGAAGCCGTGTGTCTGAAGTAGAAAAGCTTCTGTAATACACTTTATGGACAAAAGTATTGGGACACCTGTTAATTCATTGTTTCTTCTGAAATCAAGGTTTTTTTTGGAACATTGCTACCTCATCCCCAACTTCCCTACTTATCCCAAAAGATGAGTACCAAAAGACGGAGCACACAGTTCCACTGCTCCACAGCTCAATGCTGGGGGATCTTTATACCCCTCTAGCCCACACTTGGCATTAGACATGGTGCCAATACGTTCATGTTTATCAGCTCCAGAGAGTCCTATTCTATTAGCAATACTTCTCTACACGGACTAGGCAAGCTGTGTGTGTGGGCATTTGCTCATTCTGAAATACTGGAGTGGTAATGAGGGATTTTGGGAAACTCTGATGCCTGATGCCTATAGTTCTCAATTCAGCAATTATATTCTTCTGGAAACTTAAGAATACAATAGACTGGTTTCTACACGTGTCTGATTTCACACCTACAACAGACATCTGTTGTCTTCTCAATGAGTTTGTCTAAATGAAGGAAGCACAAACGCTATTTTTAATCATCGGTAAGATGGAAAAGAATACTCAGCTTCCTACATCCTGACTGTTTGGAAAGCATGCCTGTTCTTAAAGATTTAGAAGAAACCTTTGTTAAGGTTTGATGTCAGTGTATGTAAGTGCACGTGTGTGAGGAGATGGTGTGTTGAATGTTTGTGTTGTGTTAACCCCTTTAACAGCCTACAGCACGCTTGTGGCCCGAAAGTGTTATTACAAACTTCTATTACCAATGAATAGCCCCACCAGTTTGTACACAGGTCCCTGTAGTTACTGAGTAATACACCTTAGTGTGTAATAAGCCTTGCTGCAGTTAAAGGGGTTAAAGGGCAGGCCACTGTTTTGTGATGTCTCTAAAACTAAAGCTTTCACCTATTTAGCCAATCAGCAATCATTTTTAGTTTTTCAATCCAGACTGCTTTTTGCATGAAAAATGCAGAACATATTGGTGGCCATTCCCCAATACATAAAACATCTAAAAAAAAAATTGTTAAAAGATTTTATTCATACATGTCATTTTAGAGCATTTCTATTGGTATTTTGATCCAATGTTAACAACAAATATCACATTCAAATTTTGTCAAAATATGATAGGTGACAAAGATGGAACAAAGAGTATCCAGAGGAAACTGCTGTGGACATAAGGTGAAACAGACTGACAGAGACTAGAGTGAGGATCGAATTCACAAGCCCGGGCCCCTGAAGATGTGTGGCACACATAATACCTGCTGTGTCACCGTGTCGCCCACTGGTCCCCTCCTCCATCCTACTCCTACCTCGCTTCTCTACCTACACTGAGAAAAATAATAATTAATAATATCAGAATCATTTGTAATTGCTACTGAATCATTTACTGTAGAAACTGAAATATTGTCTATTGTAGATAATGCCTCATTTATAATAGTTACTGAATCAGTTATTTTTTATATGAAATCAATTATAATAGATACTGAATCAATTACAATAGAAACCAAATAATATTTTATAGTAGTAACTGAATAGCAGATCTTAAAACTGAAACAAAATGAGCCTAGCATTAAAAAGGGGTTAATGCTTAGACTTTACCTGTCAGTGGTGTTTATGTTATGGCTATGGCTAATGTTATGCCATCAATACCATCAATTCAATGCATCACTTTTTTTAGTGCATGTTCCATCCAAGCTGTTGGATGTTTTTGTGTCTCCCAGATCTTCCCTGATGTGTCCTCCTGTCGCCCTGTAAATCACTCATCAGCTCAGTAATAGAGGTCCTGTTGATACAGAAGTGATAAAAGATCTTGAGGTCTGCTCATACAGTGCTGAACAAATCCTGCCGTGAGTGTGAACAGAAATGCAGAAAGGCTTGTCCTCAATTTTTCTCAGCTTTTATTGTAAATAAATGTTTTCGCTCTGAGCACACGCCTGCACTAAAGCCGCAAATCAAACCTGATGGATGTTGTGCAGTTTTGTCTTGATTTCATTTTTAAAATCTATTTCACCAGTAGGCATGGCGCTACAGGGAGTGGAGCGGGATTTCCTCCCAGTGGAAATTGCAATTGAATACTAGGAAATTCCAATCGACTTCCAGGAGTATCAAATAGGATCCATTTGGTATTATTCAATACTAGTCACTCTAGAAGGAAATCCAGCTGTTTTTGCCTCTGGAACCTTGTACTTGTGTGATCTAAAGCCATGCTTTGAATTTCTAACAGACCTGATTCATTCTATGTACACTCACTGTCCACTCCATTAGAAACACCTACCTTGTATTCCTAATCCAAGGCCACCTTATGAGGTCCACCCACCTTATGGATCAATGACATACGGTAGGTGTACATCTATGGACTGCAGCACACAAATTGTCTTGCATAATTCATCAGCCACCTTCTACCCCCACTCAGTGTTAGTCATTTTCTGACCACAGGGTTTGCTGTTGACCACATATCATTTAGTAGTAGTGAGCCATTCCCCAACACCAGAGTGAGAATAAAAACTGACATAGTTGTGATATAGTAGCATGTGTGTGACAGCCACCATGGTGTTACCAGGATTAATACATACGTCAGTGTTACTGCTTGGTTGAGAGTGGCTCACTACCTAAAAATATGCAGTCAATAGCAGCTCTGTGGTCAGAAACTGACCTCTGGTGAAGGGAAAAAGCACAGCTGCAAACTCAGTACAGTGATTTCCCTGTTAAACACAGCAGTCTTTCAGCTATTTGTGTGCTAGAGTAGGAGAATCACCAATCTGTGCTGGGCACTGGCCCTCCAGCACTAGAGGACAACACCTCTGACTTTGAGGAGACGTTTTTAACCATACACCAGCAAGTTGGGCCTACAAGGCAGGGAATAAATGTAGTGCCTAAAGTGTCAGGTGAAAATAAATGGCTGTATTGGTTCTTTCCACAGTAGAGACCACATTGCACCTCTTTACTTGGTTGATGCAGGAGAAACACATGTTTTCAAGCCTTTAACCATATGAATAAAGTTTCGCAAGGTCACAGATGAGTCACATTCAAAATCTTTGAGAGACAGCGAAGAACAAACTTCACAAAAAATGTGATTTCAGTTCAACAAAAGCTGGGTAGGTTTTGTTGTGCAGTTCGAGGTAATGTTGTGTCAAGAAAGGATAAGGTCTCCTGTCCTTGTCCCTGTAACTGTCTGTATGTATCTCTGTTGCTTTTACACTCTTACTACTGTCTATTTCTCATTTGTTTCTCTTCCTCTTCCTCCCTCTGTTCTCTTGTTTTCCCTCTTCCTTCATGTCATCTTTACCAGATGGCTAAAAGTAAGTTGGTCTTCGTGGCTCTAACATTTTTAACATTGGCAAATTTGCTGTGTACATGTATTGGGGAAGTTTTCCCAGGCTTGGTGCCAGAGTACCTGTACCTGTGACTCTACATCATGGTTCAGAGGTTTCCCAGGCTTGCTGTCAGAGTTGCTATGCATTGCGATGTTTTCCAGGCATGTTGCCGGTGTCACTCTACATTGCAGCATGGACGTTTCTGAGCCTCACTGCCTTACTGAGTTATTCTACACTGAGGCTTTGATGTTTCTCAGGTCCATCGCTGTGTTAATCTGTATTGCGACATAGGTGTTTCCTAGGTCTGCCACCGGAATTACCCTACACTGTGGTTTGAATGTTTTACAGGCCCGCTGCCAAAGTTACTCTTTGCGACTTTCTTTGACTTTTTTTTCTCTTTCAATTAAATAATCAACCTTTATTTAATCTCAGTATTAAGGGTGATGCTCACTTACAATGTAGCTGAGCTAATGCATAAAATATAGACTGAGAAATGAATAGAAACAATGTATATATTGTATATATAATGTATATATAAAAGAAGCAATATATAAAAACAAATAAGATGATAATAGCTAAATCAAAAATAAAAGTCTAATTTAACTAAACCATAAAAATAGGAATAGGAAAAGTCAAATGGCCAAAAAAGGGAAATAAGAATAAAAGAGTGCACACACTAAGCATAAAACAGTAGCTAAACAGTACCAGAAAATAATATATCTAAAACAATTTACCAAACACCAACATTTACCAAAATCATATAAAATGTTGACTAGAATAAAATAAAACAGTCGCAGGCTGTGTGAAGGTGGAGTTTAAAATATGAACATAACATTACATAGCTCACTGGAATTTGCAGTAGCTAAAATCAGATTTTCCCAGTTCAGTCAAAACTCTCGGTACCTGAAGGGTAAGCCAGTGACTGGAAGACGTCTGGTGAGGTGTGTCACTTTTACAGAGCACTGTTGTGATGTGCAGTGGCACAGACAATGTGTTTCTCGACACAGTGTTTCTCAACAGCTAGAGCTTCTATTTACCTTACCTCTTTTCCCTTTTCCCAGAAAATTCATGGAGAGGAGGCCAAATCCTGAAGTTGAGGTGCAGCCAGATAACAGCTCAGATTAGAGCTGGACTGTGCCATGGAACACTTTACCCCATGCATTTCTACAGGCTAATTATTAGGTTATTACTCTTAACCCTTGCTTTTCTAACTACTATGAAGCTAATGTATATGTTATACAGTTGTGAGACTGAGGAACTGAAGTGTAGGCCTGCAGTTCTTTAGTATTTTGGCTAGTGTACAGGTTTTGGGTGTAAAGGATAAGCTGTCACTCAAGGATGCCAGAGATGTAATGAAATAAAAAATGTGGGTTACTGTTAAAGAGACCGTATGATTCATATGGCTTTATTTAAAATGAACAATGTATTTCATGGAACTCATTGATGTACAGTAAATTGGGTAAAGCTGTGGTGAAATTTTAAAATAAATAACCACACAGCCCTTAGAGAGAAGCAAGAGTGAAACCATGAATACTAAAGTAATGCCTTTAGTTTGGGTCATAAATGTTACAATTTGGTTAAATTAAATTAAATTAAATTAGATAATGACAATATCTGCAGCCCCCTATACAATCTTAATATTATGCTAGGGCTAAGCTAATGGCTACACTTGAACATACCTATTTTAGCAACAGACTGAAAATCACTGGTTAGGCTACGGCTCATATTTACAGTCAGGGTGTATCTACGACCTTCAGAAATTCAGTGACGTTTATGTCTTCATGAAATAGGTCCCAAACTGGTTGATTCCTTTGTCACTTTCTAATAATACTGGTAGTAAATCTGACACATTATGTCCAGCTTCTAAGTCTAAATTATAAATTTTTAAGTGAACTAGTAGGATAGCTACTCAGATACCATGGAAAATTTCATTCTAATTAGATCCATTTCTTTTTGCCATTTCAGTAACTTTTTTGCTGAAACAAGACTAGTACTGTAAGACCTACACAATTAAAATACAATCACGATTCTATACAATTAAAAAGAACAAAAAATAACAGGTATGTCATTTTAAACCTGCAAGGCTACCACTGAGGGAAATATGAGTTCTGCTCTATATCAGAGAATTTGTCAAGAGAATTGTAGGTCATCTGCTTGTGAGCTGAGACTGAAGTGCAGTTGGGTCATGCCACAAGACAATGAGGCAAACACACAAATAGGTCTACCTCAAAATAATAATAATAAAAAAATACATTTATTTTTAAAATGGCCTAGCCCCGAAACCCTACTGAAATGTTGTGGCAGGACCAGAAAAGCTTGAAGGCTTAAATGTCACTGAGCTGAAACAGGTAGGAGTGGATGTTGAATATCTTTTTTTTTTAAGTAAATACAAAGTCTCTATTGGATTGTTATGTTTTAGTTTTACCAGGGTCCCATGCATTATTTGGTTTTGGTTTATGTCAGTGTGTGTTTGAATTTAGGCAGGGGGTAAACACTTTTTCACAACACTGTATATTTTAATTCTCAGAGATCATTAAGCTTTTTCTGAAGGCCCTAAAGGTTCCCCATGTGAGTAAGGACAAATGGCTGTTCCTGAAATCCAGGCATATCTACAGAGCATTTGCCGCTGAATGTTTTTTCCAGCTCCCATCTCCTGATGTATTTTCAATGTGTACATTGCTGATGGCAATGAGACTTTACTTATGGACTAAAGCTTGGCTATTGTGTGTATCTGAATGCACATTTGAGTGCACTGCTCTTCAGAGATGTGGAAAAAAGTGGTGTAGTCAGATGAGTCACCCTTTACCATGTACTCCACTATTGGGTGAGCTCATATGTGGTGATGCAGAGCTAAATGCATCACTCCTACAAAGAGGGCATCTGGTGGCTCTGTTTGTACTTTGGGGGGTTGTGTCTTTACATAGAAGGTTCAGGGTATATCAATACAAACATATTCTGACTGATCTTCTTTATCCTGTGATGAAACATTTCTATCCTGAAGAAAATGATCTTTTCAAGGATGACAATGCCTACCATCCACAGGGCATGATGGATCACTGAATCAATTTGATGAGCATGGGAATTAGGTCATTTATATGGCATTTACAGTCACACCTCATAATAACCCAACTGAATGCCTATGGAATGTCTATGTCTAATTTTATGATATTACTAATATATATTCCCTACATACATATATATATATATATATATATATATATATATATATATATATATGCCTGCAAAATCTGTACTATGGTGCTATAACGATGGTCTGGTGGTGCAACACTTTAATAAGACACTTATGCATATTTGTTTTCAGATTTCACGTGTCTAATGTTGCTCACAACTGTGATGTATTGAAACTTATTAAAGTTGTTGATAATAACCATAACAATGAAAGAAACTTTTGTTTTCTTACTTTCTAGTGAAACCAACAATTAGAGTGCTCTCCTGTATTACTTTACCCTTGGTAAAGAAGATCAAAAATAAAATGCATTTAAATGTTTAAGGCAAGAATAATGTATAACAAAAAGAATTACACTATTACATTATTAGCGCATGTGTTAATATTAATACATTTAACACTGCAAAATCAGCTGTGTTACTCCGATGTGTTTAAAGGGGCCCTAAAATGGAAAACTGTATTTATCTTGGCATAGTTGAATAATGACAGTTGGAAGTGATATACCATGAACCCCATACCTCTTCCTTCAAAAGAAAATCTGGCATAACCAAAACTGAGCAGGGCTTGTTTTACTTAAGCCCCAAAAATCTACACATACTCGTGGTAAAATGCAATGACCACTTCAGGAGAATATGAGGTTGTTAACACTTGAGAGCAGGCCGTCACCACCAGACTCTGCTACATGAAAATGAGTGGCTCCGTAAACAATGCGTCATAATCAGCATTGTAAAATGCAGAAAAGCAAGTGTGTATCTCAGCTGATGACCAAACTGGAGCTAAACACACATCAGAAGGGAACATGCCAGCTTCTCACTGAGACTTGAGAAAGCCAAACCTAGAGATGGCTATAAACTCTTCAACTAACTAAAATCACACCGCACAGAGAGGACACTGAGAGGACAGAAAAATATACTTGTAAGACCTATTTTAGCATTTTTCACCCCAACCAAAGTACCAAAAATACTATTTATACATTAAAGAACAATTTTAAATAGTGAACACATGCATTCAATAGTACCTTTAAGAATCTCATACTAAACATGTACTATTTTTCATAAAGTCACATGAACATTTGCACAGTATTGCTGTTACTGTGAAACAATTTCCTCATAGTCTTCCTGATATCTGACTTTGAGTTGAACATAAAATGGTTTGAAACTTATTCAACCATGCACTAGAGAGTCTCTGCGCCTGAAAACAAGCCTAGTTTCCACTGAAGTCATTCAAACTCGATTTCTTCAGGGTGTGTTGGTCATTTAATTAATTTCTCCAAATTAACGGACAATGGCTGGCTACACACACAAACACAGTGCAGTTAGCAATGTTTTTTAAGACTATTTTGAGACCATAATGGAAACTCTTTGTTTGCCTTTCTGAGCGTGTTTCTTGTAAATCTACTATGGAGTCTTACCAATAATGATAACCATACATGATTAAGTTGTTCAGCATGTTCTCAATCACATTCTGAAAACTGCTTTGTGTACAAGCTGGAATTGCCTGGGTGTGTTTCATGCAGCTGTTAGGAATGAAATCTCTAGACACCTTGCAAATCAACTAGATTGTATTCAGAGTGTTTCGTGTTGTGTATAGCCCACATAAATATTGTGTATTTCATCAGACATTTGGGAACTGGTAAAATAATTTATAAAAGAACCCACAAAATACGCTAAGTATTCAATAACAATCTAAACAACCAGTTGTTGTAACAATTTATAAAAGGAACAAGACGTTTCTACTATGTCTATCATCGCTGTTACACATAAATGTTGTATCTTCAAAGTAGTAAATTTACAGGAGGAGGGAAAGCCTTCTCTCACTAGTGTAAGACAATGTAAAAATACATTATTCAGTCATTTTGGAGCATTTCCAAATTTATCAATATATTTTCATGTCAAAAAGTGAAAAAGTTTAAGTGACATAATTTTTGACATAATTTGAATTTGACAATTTCATGATGAATGGACCAGTAGAAATGCTAAGAGATGCATAAGTATTTTGTTTTACTTTTACTTTCATTGCAAATTCTGTAGTTGCCATTTTGGAGATGGACAGCGACAATATGCAGGGATGTCCAGTCACTCACTGTAGTCTCTTAAACCCTATCCCTGATGGTGCACTCACCATCCAGCAGTTGCACAAGCACATTAGGGCCATGAAGCTGTAGAGTCTCTGTATTTTTGTATATACTGTATTTCTCAGTATTATTTTACTGCCAAGCTAAGACCGCTGTTAGCACTGCTGTTAATCTCCTGAGCATGTCAAACATGAATACTAAGAATGTACAGTAAAAACTAAATGCTACATATGTCAGGTATGTTTACTATGTTTCCAGACTATTAATAGGACCTATAATACTTCATTTGACCGGTTTAAAACTGCAAACATGGGTGCATTAGTAAGATCCCACATAGTCTTTTCTCCCCCTCAAGATGCTATAATTGCATCGGGAGTAGCCCTTGTCCCTAGTACTAGGTTGTTTGAACCCACCATACCTCTCGAACAGCCTTCTGACCTCATTATTCACTAAATACTATGATTTTAAGTGATGTTGTTACAAAAGTGTGTAACTAAAGACCCACATACAGACTCCCAGAGTTTGCAAGTCTATATAAAGGTTGATTGCTGCAGTGCATGGCAGGGAGAGTGACTTTTATCCTTGGCCTCTCCTCCACCCCAGTGGGGTCTACACATTTAATGCCTGACCTGGCATGAGGAGATACATATCACTGTAATCCAAATGTTACGCAACATGTGCTGAGGCTATGAGAGTTGCATTAAGGCAGTAAATGTCTTTATATGTCTTTATTTATATAGTGCAAATAAACATAACCTAAAAATAAGACTTTCACCCTCATTTTATCATTATATAAAATTATATTTAGTCAGTTTGTCATAGTTTAAATGTTTTGACTTTACACTCTTGGGGTGCAAATGCCAGCCCCATACCTTTCATTTTATAGAGCCGTTCTATGGAAAGAACCACCTTGAAAGATCTTCCTGGTAGGCTAAAGATAGACACGTCTAAATCCACATTTACTGTTATGGAAGACAGAGTCCTGCAGCTGCCACAGTGGAAAGCAGTAAATATAGCTGATATAATAAATATATTTGGAGAAGTTTATAGGAAATGTTGTGTCTTCTTTTTCTTCGATATGTGAGCTGAGATGAACAGGTGTTGGCAGCGGTGTTAAGGGGGTTTCGAACTGTGATTGAATTGCATGGGTGAATTCTGTAACCTGAGAATGGAAAGCAGTACATAGATTAGTTTCTAGATGTCCTGGTAGAATTTAAAAAGGAACTGAGATATTACAAAAAAAGCAGGTGGAAAGTTTTCAAGGTGTTCCCCCATTGACACTGAATAAGAGGCAGGGGCTTAATCATCAGAGCTTGCCTGAGACCAGAGCCCATGGCTTAGTTTAAAGGGGTACAAAGGGATGCCATGTCTTTCCCTTTATAAAACTCCCATCCACCTCACCCTTGCTACATTTAATTTCCAACCTTTTGTGAGATCTACACACTAAGTTGCTATAATTGCATTGAGAGTAGCCCTTGACCCCCAGTACTAGGTTGTTTGAATGCAACATACATCTTGAACAATTAAAAAATTCAAACACACCTGAATCTAACCTCAAAACCTTTAATTCACAGCTAATATGTAGATGATATATTGTCCCTCAAAAACATTTTTGTTCAAAAATGGCAACTTTACAAAAAAAATGATACAACCTTCTTAACTTTGAATGGAAGTCAATGTCAATAGATTGTATTTTGCAGCATTTCTATTGGTCTATTTTGTCACAGTGTAAAGAACAACTCCTATGTTTGCATTATGACAAAAAGTGGAAAACGTTTTGTTTACCAAAGAAAAAATATTGTTTACCAAAGAAACAATGAGGTATATATAGTTTTCTACACAGGGAACAAAATTATGTCTTGAAAGTGCAAAAGTTTTGTACTTACTAAAAATGTTTTAGGTGGCGCAGCAGGTAGTGTGTGAACTGCACAGCTCCAGTGGGGTTGTAGGTTCGATCATTGCTCCAGTCTGTGTCTGTCTGTGAGGAGTTTGATGTGTTCCTCCCACCTCCCAAAAACACATGGTAGGTGAACTGGCCATGCTAAATTGCCACTAAGTGTGAGTGAATGGGTGTGTGTAGCACTGTGCGATGGACTAGCGTTCTGTCCAAGAGGGTTTCTGCCTTGTGTCCAGTGTTTCTGGGTAGGCCCCTGGACCCACTGCCAACCCTAACAAGGAAGAAGCAGATAAGAAGATGAATTAACTTGGTTTGTATGTTATTGGAAAAGCTTGCTTAGTTCTAAGGAATGTGAAGAAAATGATCTAAGAATTAACTGAATGTTATTATAGGTCAACCTAAAAAAAGAAAGAAAATTCAAGAATAATATAATATATGGCTTCCTTTAAACAATAGCATGCATGAAGCATACAACTGTGACACAGCTGAACCAGCAGATCAGACGTGTCGCTCATGAGGCTAAATATAGCACTATCAAACACTTCATTAAAAAGTGCTCAAAATATCCATATGGCATTATCCTCTTCAGAAGACTACTCTCACCAAATACTTTACAAGGGACACCTGTACATCTATTCATGTGGCAGTAGTGCAATTCTTCACATCATGGAAAAGGTAATAGTCAAAAATGTAGTCAAAACCATTAAAATAGGAACTGCTGAGCGTGACTGTTGGGGCCAGAATGGCTGATTTGAGTATTTTGAGGGAGTTTATTGCTCAACAGTTTCTAGAGTTTATTCAGCATGGTGTTTTGTTAATGAGTGAGCTCAATTGAGAATGCCCAGACTGATTCTAGCTGACAGAAAGTCTACAGTAACTCCACTAAACCACTCTGAACAATTTTAAGCAGAAGACCATCTCAGAATGCACAACACATCCAACCTTGAGGAGAGTGGGTTACAACAACAGAAGACCATATTGGGTTCCACTTCTGTCAGACAAGAACAGAAAGCTGAGGCTGCAGTGGGCACAGGCTCACCAAAACTATACAGTTGAAGATTGTTCAAATGTAGCCTTCTCTGATGAATCTCGAAGTCTGTTGGTAGGGTCAGGATTTGGCACCAACAGCATGAATCCATGGACGTAACCTTCTTTGTGTTAAAGGTCCAAACCTGTGGAGAAAGTGCAATGGCGTTGAGGATGTTTTTTTGACACACTTTTGTTTACATGATGAGTTCAGTGTTCAGTGTGGCAGGATGCCAGAGCTCTTAGTAATCTTTCTATGAGGATATGCTTTATTTCTATGTTTCAGAAATAATCTCACGTGAGCAAAGTGAAGATTTTAGAATGTGTTATTCAGCCCCATCCAGCCCCACAAGAGTGGATAACAAACTACAAAAAGAAACGAAGAATCAAAACAGATGTTGGACAGCGTCAATCTGAGTCACTCTTGGAACTAGATTTGCTGCTCTCCGGTTTCAGCACAACCCAGGTCAGCATTCTACGCATGCATACAGGCACACACATACATTTGTTTTTCTACAATGTCAGGGTGTGAGGTTGTGTGCGTGTGTGTGTATATATATATATATATATACACACACACACACACACACACATGGGATCTTATGGTTTTCTGCTTAAATCCTCATATAAGTCAAGTGTATTGACAAATTGAATCTGCCTAAAATAAAAACACAAAAAAAAATTACCAGTACCAGTACATGTACATGAAGTATGTGAACTCTTAAGTTAATGAGCTAATTTGAGTTAAGGTGAGGTGTTAGCATACCTGGAGTTTTCAAATGAGTTTGGAAGTGTGGACTAGAGCTACTTTGACTGATAAACAACACTCAAACTCAGTGAGGTAAAGAAACAACCCAGAGTGACAGCTAAAGATTTGAAGGCATAATCAGTACAGACGAACATCTGTGTTCATGAGTCTGTAGTCGGTTAAACCTTGAACAAGCACAGTGTCTATGGCAGGATACTACAAAGGAAGCCGTTGCTTACTAAAAAGAACATTGCTACATGGCTGAAAGTTGTGAAAGAGCACATTGACACTCCATGGTAGTGGCAGTTTGGCAATTTCTTTTGTGGAGAGATAAAACTAAAATTTAACTAGTTTTAACCAGCTATGGATTCCAGGGGTTTATTTACTTTTTCCACTTACACTTTGAATGTTATTCAATTTTAGGCACAATATATTTATCAATACACTTGACTTGGATGAGGATCAGATTCACATTTTATAACAAATTAATGCAGAACACCATCAAATTCCAAAGGGTTCACACACTTTTTCTTGCCACTATATATATATTAATAATATATATTTTTTCTTTCTTTCTTTCTTTCTTTCTTTCTTTCTTTTATTTTTTGGCATAATTTGAATCTGAAATTTTGAAAATGTTTAATAGTATTGACCAATAGAAACACTCTAAAATGGCTTGGAATACAATATTTCTACATGCCATTTTGGAGACACAAGGTTTTTGCATGACACAATGTTAAACATTAAGCCTATAATAACAAAAACAACTCCTAATAAAAATAAAATACAAAATTCTAACTTTGCTATCTTTTGTGTACAAAATGCAGACACACAAACTCACACACACAGTCCTGAAAAGAATGACTGACTAGTGTTTAAAATCTGGCAAGTGTTGCCAGGTCAACAACAATGGCATATTGCCCAGAGTAGATACCAGATATCTTTCCCCCATTCACACACATGCACACTCAGGCACTGGTCTTGATTGATGATTGGTGTGTATTTCTAGAGGCCACCCTCAGTTTGCCTGGAGACTGGAGGGAAGGATAGTTGGGGGTCTACATATTGGCCAGGCCAAACTCATATCCACTAACCTTCTAAAACATTCATCTTGATCACTTACAAAGCTATTCATCAGCTCGTCTGTTCCCTAGAAGCAGAACAAGCTGAAAAGGGTGAGTTCCTCTGTTTATTTTAACAAGCAGCGCTGGTAGGATTATTAAAGCTCTTAAAGCTCTCTGTTTTTCTTCTGTGGGCTTGAAAAGAAAGCGTCTAGTGCTTGCTGATGTACTATGTTAGTGATTCCAATCAAAGAAAAGTCCTAATTTCATCTGAAGTAGTTAAAACACACTAAAGCCAATCAAAGAGGAGTGATTTGTATAAATGAACTGAAGTGTATAGCTATTCCTGAAATGTACACACATTTATACTATAGAACAATTAAAAACTATGGTTCATGTGAATGTGAGCAATGTGTAATGTAACTTGTACAACATTTTCAATGGCTCAGCTCAAGATAGCCTAGGATACCAGCATGCATGTCTGTGCTAACTCTGGTAGACTACATGTGGTTGCCAGTTAGGTCCTTTATAATGAAGTAAGCAAGTTACTAACCCCTACTTTGTCAGCTTTCTGACTCTTCTTTTAGACAAAGAAGCTCAAACGTTGGCAAAAACAGAAACACTTGAGTGAGACTTGACTAAATGGCCTTTTCAGGCAAGTTACAGCCTACATTTTTGGAACAACAAAGTGAGGACCCTGTTATTTCATACTCTATAAAACTGAAGCAAGAGGCTGGAAAAACACAGCAATATAAAACAGCAACAATTTGGCCCATGTCATGGAAGGTCACATTTACCTAACTTCATTGCAAATACAAGTTTATTTTAAATAAACGATGTACCATGTATAATTCAAAACATAACCATGACTCTATATCACTCCGTAGATTCCATTCAGTCCGTACATGGAAACTAAGGGCCTGTTTACACTGGTAACGTTTTTGTATCCGGACAGTTTCTGGATCTACTTTGACTGGATGCTGTTGCGTTGTCATCAAAGTGTGTCCTCAGTGTGATCAGATGAGATGCGATTTTATTTTTTTAAGTACTTCCTTTAAGCAACATTTCTCATCAAATTGTCCTGGTCAGAAGAACAGTGATTGTTCTCACATTCCTGTAAAGCCTCTATCAGGAAATGCATTTTTTAAACCACAAAGGAACAAACTATGTTATCCTGCCCTGTTATCCAAACTCTGTTATCTACTCAATCTACTTCCGTATACCTGTTTAGCCTGTAGCAGTTTAGCTCCACCCATGTAAATGTCATGAGGAGTGTTTACGTCTGTACTGCAGGGTAGCAAATCACAAAAGAGCTGTTTTAGCATGTCAGCCTATAATACTTCTTGTCTGTGACAACAAACACAGCAAACAAACAAACAAACAAACAAACAAACAAAAAAATGCTTTTTAAATTCTAGGGATAAAGAGAGTTTGGAAAATATGAGCTACTACTCACTCTGTTTGATATATAAACCCACACAAATATCACATCTGAAACCACATATTACAATATTGACCTCAACATGTTCCGAAGTTAAAAAAGCTTAGTTATTTACTTTATCAGCGGTTAATAAAAACTAATAAACAATCACTCAAAAGTTATTTAAAAATTAGCACAAGAAACTTATATGCTAGAGTACCTTCGCTCAGAACACATTTGTGAACACCATACTGACAAAAAACAGCATGAAGTAGACCAGAATGGTCCACTCTTCTGCCCACTGTCCACCACTGTGTAAAATGATAAATGAAATGAATTAACATTGTGTTAATGCTGTAGCTAAAAGGTCAGCATGTGGCTGCTCTGCTGCTTTCTGCTAACTCTGGAGTTGTATTGAGTGTCTGGGTGTTCAGGAAAAGGAATGATTGTTCCTATTTTTGAGAAGACAATGGAACAAGATTTTTTATTTTGGACTATTTAATTTTGGCCCATTTGAACCCGAAATATCCACCCAATATAAAAGACTGCTGGTGTTTTTTAATGGTGTAAAGTAAAATAAAGACCAGCAATAAAAGCTACAAGGTTTTAACCTTATAGAAACAACTTGGCTCTATGTCACATTTGGAATCACATTTGGAAACTATAAACTTTAGCTAGATTCCATTTATACAAGCCACTAAAATGCATCCCTAATGTAAGCAGATGAGGTCCAGTTTACTTTCCCATGTAAAAAAGCACATCAACACAATATCCTTTCTGACTTACTTCCAGTAACCTGTTGTAAACATAGTTTCTCACCTGTTGCTACCAGTGTAGAAACCATCTAAAACAGGACATGAATCATCAGCATTGGCAGCAGACAGGCCTTTGTCTTGCAGCTGCTGTGGGTTCTGCAGGAGCACTACTGTCCCCAGGACCTGTTGGACACCTGAGAGAAGTGTCTGGTTTTACCAATACAGAATACGGGTGATTTTTTTTACATACAACAGCAAACATTAAATTAATGGGAAAGTGTGATGCTTATGTAACACTGACAGAACAATGTGTTGATTTTACTGGATTCAAATGGTGTCAAATGGTTCTACACAAAGACAACAGGTTAGATCAACACACACACATACATACATTGCCTATTCACACCTGCCGTTAACGAGTTTTGTATCCGGATAGTACCTGGATGTACTTTGACCGGATTCTGTTTACACTTGTCACTACAATGCATCCTCAGTGTAAACAGAGGAGATCCGATTTTACTTTCCCATGTAAAAAACTAATCTAGACATACACACATACACACGCACACATAGAGCGAGAGAGCAAAAGCTGTTGAGCGGTTGCATGATGACGTTACTGACGTTAAAGGTCCTGCCTCCTGCAAGTGCAGAGTAAAACTTGTGGGGGAAAATGAAGCCTGTTGCATTGTATCTCTGGCTTTTTCATTTCTTCACAGAAATAAATTCCAATTATAAAAATTAACATTTTAAATGAACTCTCCTCTGAAAGAATCCAATCATAGACAACAAATTATTATGATCTTATGTGATCATAAGCCGATCACAGTCCGTCCTAGGGGTGTTTACACTTGGCGTTTCATGCAGTCAAGTAAAATCAGAACATGAACTGATCACCAAAATCGCATGTTAATCTGTCATGTGTTAACAGGCTTGCAGAGTTGCGGGCAGCCACCTCATTAATAACTCAAGGGCACATCAGTCGGAAATAGTGAGGTAGGATAAGGCCCTGTTTCTTCACTCCTCCCACACTCATTTCCTGCCAGTCCAGGGGATCAAACCAGTAACCTTTCAGTCCCAAGCATCTGATCATCTATAAAAGTGGCTTGAGTGATCAGTTCAGAGTGACACTACTTGATTACAATATTCTTGGTTATGTTTTCATCTGATATTTGATGTGAAGTGAAATTTGTATGCGAGCTGTGAATGGTTAGGGCAGTATGTTAGAATGCTCCTGGCAGGACACAAGGACTTTTTTAATTCCCCTCACACTCCTTACCCCACTTCTGTGAGTGTGTGTGTGTGTGTGTGTGTGTGTATTTTTCTCTATATCTTTGTTTTTCTTAATTGGCCTTATTAGGCCTAACTCAAGCCCAGATTTACTGAAGTGGGGTGAAAATCACCTGTTTATTCACTGGCTTGCTGCTCTGCTGTGTTTGGCTGGGGAACATTTGTTTTGTGGTGCTGTAATGAGGCACTGAGGCACTGGCACAGGACGTCTCAAGTGCTTCTCTCAAGTGCGACTGATCCTGTACTTCAGAAAGCAAGAGCAGGCTGTTAATTGGCTTCTGTTCAGAGATAGTAAAAAGTCCATCCAGCCCTTTGCCTAGGCCTACTGACAAACACGTGCATGAGTTCTGTGTGCAGAGGCAGAGCATCTTGGGGCCAAACAAAGTCTAGTAGAACTGCATGAATGGTAAGAATACAAAACAGAGATCTGTTTGGTGGAATTTCTGTTGAAAGTAAAATTAGCAACATTGTATCACATGTTAAAGGTTACTTACATCTTACATGATTTTCCCCCTTCCTAAGAAATGAATGAGTTAGGTAGGTGTATATATATATGTATGTATTTATATTTTTAATGTCAAATCATATCTTCACTGAGATGGATGGAGAGGATGATCATGTGTTCACTTCTCTTCATTGTGCTAAAGCTAATGACTACAGGACAAAAGGTATGGTTGCACTGGATGTCCGTTAGCTTGGAATACAGAGCGGTTTTGTTGACCGGGGTGTAGCAGTTGTTCAGCAGTTCCAGGAAGATGCATGCTGATTTATTCTAATGGACAATTAGTGCTAGTGAATCATACAACGTGCTCCTAAGCCAGCCTTGCTCCATTCAAGTGACACTTCACTGTTGGTCTGCCATTAGGACCAAGCCGTTAGGACAGGTGGAGCTAAACAAAGGAGTAAGTTTTAATGGTATGTCTCATACAAGTCCCGCCTTAGTCAGATTATTTTAAGGCATTATGTTGTTCTCATAGATTCTGAAATAGGGGAGTCCAAACTATCCAAACTCCATGGCATTCAAATAATCATTAGCTAGTTATGTTACTGTAGGGTAGGACTACAGGAGCTATGCTGGGTTGCAAGCATGTAATATTTATGGAGAAAAGTAGCATGTGGGACCTAATAATCCAGTCCATTTATTACCAGTAGTCTTAGAGTCTGGCAGGTTTGCAAAACTAATGTAGATTTATTTCACTGAGCTTCTTCCTTTTTCATTTAACAACAAATAATGTATGGAATTATTGCCAAATCTGATCAAACATCAGCATATAGCCAAGCTCACAATGAGAATTCTCATCTGTAAAGCTGCCCATGCCGCTTATCCACACCGTCCAAAAAGCCAAACACCAGTAATGATTCATTCAGGAAAAACAGAGAAAAGCACCGGTTCCAAACCAAGTCCTGCTAAGCACTTATTTACCCAATCTCACTTCACTTCATGTGGAAGCGATGGAGGCTATAATTACTTGATTCAGGTGTTATGCTGATTCACAGGTGTAAACAAGAGAGACGCTTTTGCTTTGATGACTCTTAGCAAGCATGTAGGCATATACTTCCAGTTGTTTTTATGAGGGAAAACAAGTTTAGAAATGTAGTATGGTATTAATACCCTACCCTACTGAATACAAACAAAAAAAAAATCAGCATCACATATCACATCGTCTGTGTGTACATTCTACTACAAACGTTTAGGCACCTCTGCTCTAATTATATATGTTGATTTTTTAAGTGTACATTTTTTTCCCATTTCCTACAGAGACAAACCTACAAACTTAAGCATAATTACTGTTTAATCACTTATTTAACTACTTATCTAATCACTTATTTAATAACTGTTTAATAAGAATAAGTAATGGTAATATATAGATCTAAAGATATCTGTTTTTCTGATATATTAAATTTAGAAACAAAATAAAATTGTGCTATAAAATGTGCAGATTCTTTATACTCAACTTTGCTTCCTGTGGAGGATTTGTTGACTCATTTTGGAGTGCTATCTACGTACTATACACAGCATGTGTACAGTTTTGACAATAAGTGTATTTTTTATTCAAAAATAAACATTAATACAGAAAGAATTCCACATGTACATATGTATGACTTTCTACTTAGTAGCTTCTATTAAAAATAGCTCCATAATGTGAAGTACGTAAGAAACAGAACATTGTGGTCTTGACCAAGTTTCTGTAAAAAAGCCAGAACTGTTTTCTCTCTTTTAAAAGCATTAGCAGTTCAGGGATTAGATAAGCAATTCTTTTGTGAATCCCAAAGAAAGAAGAACATTAAACAGGTACATTTTTCAAAGGTTTCATTTGAATTGTTCTAGTTTTTAGGCTCAATTTCTAATTTGTGGTCTTATTAGTTTCCAGTTATTGATTTTATGCTTCTTTTTGAAGATAAAACAAGTGAAAAAAAACCCCAGAAAGACACCAAAGCCTGACTTTATCAGAATCTCACACACTACACTTCGCCGAGTCATTGTAATTAAATTTCCAGCCACAAGCAGAGCTCAGCCTCTTTGTCTGTCTGTTTGTGTGTGGGTACAGTTAACATGAAGACTGCAAACCCAGTGCAAGTGTTCATTATCACATTATAATGCCCTATGGCTGTGAGTGACAGAAGGCCTGGTGAGTCAAGCCTGTGTTTTTGTGTCTTTGCCAAGAGTGTGTGTCCTTTGTTGTCATTACCTTAATGTGACTCGATGCCTTACTGGAGAAACAATAAAATGGAATGACGCAGAAAGCAGTGTGTGTGTGTGTGTGTGTGAGAGAGAGAGTGTGTGTGTTTGTCCTTGTACCTATGTGTGTCTGGAGGGGGCAGTGGGTTCATGCTGAAGTTGCTGGAAAGAAATTGGGGAGATGACTCAAAGTACTTTGGGTAGAAGAGCTGAGTGAGCATCCCTTTTTCATGACCCATTGGTCAACAACACATTTCACACCACATCCATGGATGTCTTATGTCAAACTGTGCAAATTATGCCTGCGTAATCCGACTCACACTCCCAATCTTAGTGCAAACAGAGTGATAACACATGGTGCATATGCATAAGGTAGCATATTTTTCTGGACTATTTTTCAGTGAGGACGTAAGCATTAACGTCAATGCCCCTCTACCCCCGGCTCACTTCCAAACCCTTCTAGACCTACAACCAGGACTTTGGGGTCTTCATTGCCAGATATAAACAGCATTTGCTCTTAATGACAGCAAGTCATGTGCTTGTGTGCACATGTATCTCCAAATTTGCCAAAACCCTTTTCTAGTAAGGCCTGTTAAATCCATTAGTAACGGCTCTGCACAGATCTGGCCTAGATTTCCTGTTGCTCAAACCCAGTGTGCGACGCACTCCACATCCCTGGAGAGAGCTGTGAAATAAGAGAAATGGGCAATCTGCCTAGAGAAGGTTGGGTCTTCTATTTTACCGCTGAACAAATATAAAGTCTTTCACAGAGCTACTTTCTTATTTTTCACTTTTTCAGCATTCAGCACTTTAAGCTGCTAGTCTATCGACCATTGACAGATTGCGTAAAACTGAAGTTTATTTAGACCACCACCCTCTTTAGTAAAAGCTAGCATATCAAAGCACTTTGGCTTCTATGGAGTTAAAGGTATAAAGGACCTGGACAAGAGCCAAACTGTATGCAAGTTGTGTCAAACTAAACTAAAATATATTGGAAACATGCCAAACATAAGAAAACCACTGTACATGCTGAAGCTGAATATGAATGCAAATCCTTGGCAATAAAAGTAGCGATAGTCTTTGTAATTCCCTTGTCGCTTGATGATGCTCGATTGTGCCCTGGTTGTAGTTGCTGCCAACCTATGAGTTTATGTCTTCATCATTACAGCCTACAGTTGTAGTACATTTGCAATGTCTTGGTTTATTGGAGCAGAAATCTGAAAGCAAGTGATGGCTGCTATGCTAAGAATAAATTTCAGTGACTACAGCCATCTTACCTTTGCTGATAGAACTGTATTGTCACAGTCCTTTAGTCATAATGTAAATAAATCTTGCACCCACGTTTCATGGGCTTTATATACTAGGTTTGGAACAGGTCACAGGTATAAGCAATGTACTTCCAACTTTTTGTAGTCAGATCATCTGGATCAATGTTATTACTAGACGACAATTCATCAACAATTCCTGGAATCCTTGCCTTACGTTGCACCCATTGCTGACACAGATGTGCAAATGCACACACCGATTGTCTAGTTCCTGTAGAGAAGTACTGCCAATAGAATAAGACTCTCTGGAGCAGATAAACAGAATGCAGTCAGATCCTCACAGCAGTGCACCAAAATCTAGTAGAAAGCCTTGCCTAGACAGTAGAGACAGTTACTCCAGCTACTCTTTTTTTAATCCTCTTGATTTCAGAAGAAACAATGATTGAGCAGGTGTCCCAGTACTTTTGTCCATGTAGGTTATTTTAATGTAACTAACAAACATTTGATCAAAACGATTCCTTCTCTTGTCTTTAGTCTCCCTTGCAAAATGGCAGCAGTTTGTGAGCTCATGGCCTTATTATGACGTCTGCACTGAAAAGTGAAATTAACATTTCAGCTAGATCTAATTTCATGATGCCATTTTCTCTTGTGCCTAGAGAAGATTCACATTCATTAGGTCTCTCAGTGTCTGTGTATCTAATTTCATATCATCTGTCAGGCCAGAAGAGTTAAATTCACTGCTGCCGGAATTTCGCAACATGTCAGAGAAGGGTTGAACGAGAAAAGCAAGCTCCTTAGTTCTGAGTATTCTGGGATTCTTTAGTTTATTTTTGCAATGCTTCTGGGTGGTGTCTATGTCACAAGACACAACTTCCCATTGTACCATGCTGCTAAAAACCAGAACTTATGCAAGAGTGACTTCATAAAGTCATAGTGACATTTACACTAGAAAAAATAAAGATTAGCGAAAGCCAAAATTAGCAAAATAATGTGCAGGTTGTAATTAATCTCTTTTAATTAGTATAAAACCTTTATGTGTGTCAAAGCAAGCAGATATATTAACACAATAGGATAAACAAAATGGGGCAAGTGAGGCAAAAAACAGGAAACCGTGAACAACAGTGATCAACAACAACATGACGTGGCAAACAAGAGGGCGAACCAAAAACAAACCTGGGACTGGGGTTTGAGCTGGAGGACCAGCTACTGAGCAAGAACGGCCAGGCAGACCGTGCTGCCGTGAGCGTGGGTCGTCTAGCTGAGACGTGGGTAACCAGTAAATGCTGGCCGTGAGCGAGCGAGCCTCGCTGATAACTTGATTGGCAGGATGACCTGTTCTTGAATGTGGAAGCTGAGCTGATGCTGACCTGAACACACCGCTTGTCATATGGGGACCCTCTCGGGCAACCAAACATACAATACAACACACAGGATACAATTCTCGGCACCAAATGGCGGTGTCGAGGCTTCTTAAATAGCCCCCAATCCCAGGTGTAACACGTGAACACAATCAACATGAATCGACACACTGAATCAAACATGAACACAAACGAGAAGGAAGTCCTTATTTGGGCCTGTGGGCGGCGGCTTGGAATCGCCCTGGGGGAGGGCGCAATACCGAGGAGCTTACGATGTGGCAGTTTTTCAAGCTTTTACACTGGCATATCTTATCAACTGAAAGGTTTTACTATGCCACCGCTCCTTTTTAGTGTGTACATTTTTAGTAGTTTAAGTAGACTACTATTTTAATACCATTACAGACAGCAAAAAGGCTCTCCTTGTGTCTGTGTGTGTAGGTTAACTTAGGCTCCCCCTACATTATTTATTTGAGGGAAAAGGAGAAAATCTTCCAGTAATAGAAAATATACCTTCAGGATAATTATCCCAATTTATGTTTCTGTTTTGTCAGAGATGTCTTACATGCATCAGTCAGTGTGTCAACAGTTAAGTCAATAACTAGTCAAGGTCTTTAGACACAGGTTCATTCATGCAGCAAGGAATACAGTAGAAGGCCAACTGGAAAAAGGGGTATAGAAAGTGAACGCTAAGACATTCCATAAACACAGAGAAAAAGCCTGCAGCTCTCTGCAGGGTTTCTTGAAAGATTTTGCTTTGTGTAGATGGTATGTCTGCAGTCTGGAAAGACATTTATTAATAAAGACATAGTAATAATTGTGATCTCATGGCTAGAAGGAACATTGCTCCCAAGGCTCCTTTTTTATAACACTTTTCACTGTCTTGGCACAAAACTTATAATAATATCAACATTTACACCATGTTTTCATATCCTTCCCTTCAAACACTTCATGGACAAAAGTACTAGGACACCTGTTTATTCATTGTTTCTTCTGAAATCAAGGTTATTAAAAATGTTTATCCTGATTTTGCTTGAGTAACTGTCTCCACTGTCCAGGAAAGGCCCTCTAGATCTAATAGATTTTGCAGCATTGCTGCAAGGATTTGACTATTCAGCAACAGGACCATTAGTGAGGTCAGGACTCTGCAACTTATCCTAAAAGTACTGGATTGAGTACCATCATTCCAGAGAACATAGTTCCACTGCTCCACAGCTCAATGCTGGGGGCTTCATACCCTTGCAGCCTACACCTGGCATTAGGCATGGTGCCAGTAGGTTCATGCTTATCTGCTTCAGAGAGTCTTATTTTATTGGCAGTACTTTTCTACAGGAACTAGACCGCGGTGTGTGCATTAGCACACCTGTGTACTGTGTACTGTGTACACACAGTACTGTGCAAACATTTCTAAAAAGTTCTAAAAAGTTAAAAGATACAGAGAAAATTGGATTCCTACCAACTCTCTTAAAAACTGGAAGACCACCCATCAGATAAACTGCACTGACCTTTGAGAGAGAGGAGAGAATCAAGCTCCTATCTTGCTTCAAATAGGAAAAGTTTCTGAACATCCTTACTATGGGTTTGAAGATGTATATTTACATCAAAAATGTCTCCACACCACTCCTTCTGTATTATCTGCTAACAGAAGCAGCAGATCTTCTGCAAGGGGCCATTATAGATTAGTAGTGTTGGATCAGCACAACCCACAGATCTCTTTGATTCTTGAGATCTGGGGAATTTAGAGGTGAACACCTTAAATCCCTTTTTCCTCAATTTTTGCAGTACAACAAAGCACATTATGTTGCTGAAAGAGCCCACAATTTGATGTCAGGACCCAAGGTTTTCAGCAGAACATTGCCCAGAGCATCTCACTGTCTCCACCAAATTTCCTTCTTCCTGGTGCATTCTGGTGCCATCTCTTGCCCAGGTAAGCACTGCACACCCAGCTGTCCACATGATGCGAAAGAAAATGTGATTCTTTTGACAAGTCGACCTTTACTCCATTGTCTGGTGCTGATCTTCATGTTCCCAATGTTGGAGTGTTTGGCCATAAAAAGGGGTCAGCATGGGCACACTGACCAGTCTGTAGCTACGAAACCTTATACGCAGTGATGACAATGACACCTTTCACAGCCAGCAACAACTTTTCTGGCAATTTGTGCAGCAGTGGATCTTCTATGGGATTGGCTCCCCTGCTCATCCTGCTCGCCAGGCCACTGGTTGTCATTCCTTGTGGTTCTTTTAATATATACTAACCACTGCATACTAGGAACACCCCACAAAAGCTGTCTGATGTTTTGGAGATGCTCTGGACCCAGTCATTTTGTCCATGTAGCTCTGATTCTTACGCTTGCCGATTTGTCTTGCCACCAAAACACATTAGCTTCAAGAACTGACTGTTCAGTTGCTGCTTGTCCCACCCCTTGACACGTGTAACTATAACCAGATAACCACCATTTTTTGAGTACACTACACTACTGATATCTGTCTTTTTTCTTCTTGGACAAAGAAAAGTTCCCCTTAATAAAGACATTTTCTTAGAGAAGATGTCTGTGTGATAGAACAAGATTCTCCTGTTAACAAATTGCTTCCACAACCACCGAATAACAAAGATCTTAAGATCACAGCATGTAAGGCTATAGATGTTGCTGACTTCAACATGTTCCCTGACTTTGCGGACCATTCCCAGGTTAATTGGCGTGGGCCATGAAAAGATTGACATGATGTTGCCCCCAGTCTGAATAGCCGTGGGGGTTAATTGGAAAGTTGTCTTAGTTAGAGCTCCGAGTGTCAGAGTGCTGCCTGCGAGCAATGGCGTCATTTCCAAAATTAAGGGACTAAATCTATTTCCTGACCTTTTCAAAGCTTGCACGTTGTTGGCAGGCGAGTGGTGGTTGAGAGGGGTCTGCATGGTTTAAATTAGATGTTGGGATGTAATCAAGAGATCAGTAAAGTCCACATAACGCAAAATACTATAATGTATTTGCACAGGCTAATGTGCAGTTCTGTGTTAAGTGAGGTTTGTGTCTGTTGGGCGTCTCAAAGTGTTAGGAGACAGTCTGGCTTTTTACAATTACATACCATGCATTCTTTCCTAGTTACTCTTCTGTGCTCTGGGTTCTGCCACTACTGCACCCTTTCAGTGGAATGAATGGTTTGCTATCCTAATAGGACACTCATACTTTTAATATTATTATCAGTAAAGCAATATTATGTAGCATTGTTGCCATGAAATAACAGCTTGAAAATCATGTTGATACTTCACTGACCTGTAATAAGGAGAATGGCATCACTATCTTTGGTACTTTAGGCTCAGAAAGCTGCTAACTGCACTATTGAACTTTGGTAACTTCCAGTCACAACACTTTTCACACTACCGGGTTTAGAAATATTAAACCTGCTAGATATTTGTTGGGGTCACTCTGCAAGCTCTTGGTCTCATCTGTTCACACAAGTGAATGCTTTGGCTAAGGCTTTTGTTAGCAATCTTCAAAAACAGTCGGTGACTCGAAAATCAGGGCTAAAACTGTAAAGTGTGAACCTGGCATTAGTGGTTAGTCCTCACATGGGGCAGGGAAGTGTTTGGGCAGTGGGGGCTCAGCGGTTAGAGCTCCAGGCTATTGATGACAGGCTTGTGGATTCGATACCCGGGCTTGGTAAGCTGCCACTGTTGGGCCCTTGAGAAAGGCCCTTTACCCTCTCTGCTCCCAGGGCACCACAGCAACGACTGCCCACTGCTCCGGGCACATGTGCTCACTGTCCACTGTGTGTGTTTCACTGGTGTGTATGTGTGTGTTTACTGCACGGGTGGGATAAAAGCAGAAACAAAATTCCATCTGTGTCTGAAACAAATGGTAAATATGGTTGTCTTGTCTTGGTTACATTTCCTGACAGTAGGGGGATCAAATAGGCATTGTTCAATTCTTACATACTGCTACTTTAGATTATATAATATAATTATAAATATAATTTAAAATATAAATTATACAATTTCAAATATAATTACGTATAGTATAATCTTTTAGTACCTAAAAAAATATCTCAAATCAAATGAAGAAAAGACAAATAAGAAAAGATTGTACTCTATGTAGTTCTGGAGGGAATTACACTCCTCCAGCCACTGTTTGGCATTGTGATGTAAGTGTCCTGTTGTATTGTCAGGGCTTTTCAATGGAAATTACACAATCTGTCAGCAATGGATTCACCCTGAAGTAGCTGAATTCTTGAACAGTGGGTGTCTGGATACCTTTGGGAAATGAAAAAAGGGTATGTCCTCTACAGCCTTTTTTGAGTATACAGTATTTTTCAATCATGAGCCAATAAATGCTGCTAAGACTGATGGTTCATCTGCGCTGCCTCTGAATGCAAAGGCAAAGTATACGTGTCATTGGCCATGAATCTTCTCTTGGCCTGTAAAAGCTTCTCTCAGCCTTTTCTTGGCTATGATGAGGTTTATTTTCATTTGTTATGGAACAAACCTCTTTTTGCTGCTAACTCATTAATCACTGTTATAGATCTACATGTCTTCAAAGGTGGTGGTTTTCAATGAAAAACTTCCCTTTTGTCTAATATACAGTAGAGTGCAGATGTCCAGGAGGAGTGCTGGAGGAGGCCTTCAATATTTCAGCAGTGCAGCACATGTGCGCTCCCTCGGGCGCATGACATACTTACTGAATGATGTCATACCTTTAACCTGGTGGTGATTATTGGGAGGCGATGTCATCTGTCAGCTGGAGAAGGGAGAGATCCGCGTTGCCTTCTGCAGCATTTAGAATCCTCACACATCAGTAGCTGTGAACTGTTCACATCAGTTCACAGCTACAAATGACATTATTTGTGTATTAGTTATGATCCTGAACATAAACATTAAAGTAAACTCATGTCCTATCTCTGCCCTTCTCTTTCTCACACACTTAACTTGTAGGTGCTTCAGAATCAATCTCCCTCTGACTTGTCGAAATCTATTGAACTTTCTTTGAATCGCTCTTTACAAAGTAAATAGATTATAGGTGAATCATTCTATTCTCTGGTTTCTCAGGATGGAACTTGACACAGTGCACACTGATCTATGAGTGTTCAGCTTTGGCAGCAGAACAGAAACCTGCTGGCATTTGAACAGAAACCTCTCTAGTTACAAGTATTAAGATGCCTTAGAATGGAAAACTTTGCCTGTACCATTTTTTTCTGCAGAATGGGAGTTAAAAAGCAGTATGTGAGGAAGCGTAGGGCAGAAACACAAGCTGGTATTCATGCTAGGCTAAAACCTAACCCTAACCGACCGCATCTTCCTGTCTCTGTCATCTAGCATTTCCTATCCTAGCTAATCGCATACTGCAGCACTTTCCGTGAAGACTTGAGATTACTCACAAAAAACTACAATGTTCTTGATAAACATAAAGCTATGCTATGCTACACTATGTGGCTACTGTGTGAGCCTTTACGATGCCATAAACCAGCCAATCAGAGCAGAGCTCATCAAATTATTCCCACGCCCACCGAAGAACATTTAAAGGCCGAATTATAGGGTTGTAAATTTCTCCCCAACCAAAGTCACATACCTTCTTTTTAGACATCAAAGAACAACTTAACATACTGAATTAGCATAGCGTATATAAGTGTGATATTGTGTGGTAGTTTTGTATAATTTCTCATTTGCTCAAGTCACTGAAAGCAGCCAGAAAACAGCCTTTCTCTCCTAATTGTAAGACATTCTTTAGCAGAAAAAAGATACTCAAGATTGTTATGCTATGTAGATAAACACTCCCTTTTATTTCAATGGCAAGGCTGTGCACACCGTCAGTCTTTGCTCAGATTCTAGGAATTTGTTTCATAGCATGGTTAGAGTAAGGCTTTGCTTTGCAGTGCGGTGACTCATCTGACATCTCCATCCTACACACTGACAACATGCACGCTAGAAAGGTGAAGGTGGGCTGTGAGAATTCACCCGTTATTTATGATATGCATGAGCAGTCTCATTATTCTAGGGCAGGCTAGGGCAGAGAGGGGCAGAAAAAGACAGACAGAAATGTGGGGGAGGGGAACGGAGGCAGGATTCACCCTGCAGTGGGACTCACCTCAACATCCAGCCTCCAAACAGCGTATGAGTCCTCAGGAGGGCAGAATTGATCTGAGAAGTGAGTGGTTGGGTGGTGGCTGGTGCCTAATTACCAATTATCATTTTGGGTAAGACCAGGAGAATAGGAATGGCCATATTTTGGGTGAAATATGTTGCTTTCTGTATCTGTTGATATCTGTTGGTATCAGTTGATAATGAAGAATATAATAATAAACTATCACCAGCAACCTCCAAAATAACCTATCCATCCATTCATCCAGCCATCTCCCATGGTGGTTCTGGAGCCTACTTGGAATTGCTAGGCAAGGCTGGGATACTGCTGGGACAGGGTGTCAATCCATTGCAGGGTACCACACACACTTTCACACCTATGGGCAATAATTTGTGTATGTTCCTGGGAGGTAGGAGGAAATCCGAGTGCCTGGAGGAAACCCACACAGACACAGGGAGAACACACCAGAGGATTGAACCTGCAACTTCAGGCCCATACTGACACACTACTGCACCATCGAGCTGCCCCTCAAACTGATCTAATATCATTTGTATTAAATAACATAAAAAATAATAGTAGTATGTTCATATTGTTTTAATGACATTATTAAATACAGTATTAGTGAATATTTTGTTTTTGTATTGAACTTATTCTTTATTTAATTTGTTATTTAATACTACTGATATTATTTTGTAATACTATTAATTGTATTAATTGTTTTTCAAGAATTCTGCACACACACACACACACACACACACACACACACATATATACACACAAACACACACTGGAAAGTGTAGTTGCTAATCTTACTTCTAGTGAATTCCTGTCCAGGCCCTATCCTGGCTTTGTTGTTCAGTTCTTCACTGCAGCTGAGAGAGAGTTTCTGACGTCACTGTTACTAAAGCTCTGCCAGACAGGAAAAATGTTTGTTCCAACTTGCCTTATCAACAACTCTGAGAGCTAAATGATGATTACTTGTTTATTTCTACATGGTCTGCTTTAATAATTCATTCACATATCTCCTTCAGTCTCCCTCCCTCTTGCTCGCTCTCTCCCTCCTTCTCTCGGCCTGTTTTCTGTATATTTCTCAGAAGGCTCTCTGACTTTTAGTAGACAGAGAAAGCGAGCGAGAGGAGGAGAGCGAGCGAGAGGAGGAGAGCGAGAGAGAGAGACAGAGGGGCGGGAGAAGATTCTGTTCACTCTTTAATCTCAGCCAAATAGTTCTGACCCGTTTCTATGGCGATAGAATTTAAAGGCTTTGATGAACCCAGGGTCCATCCCAATCACATCCCACTGGGCAGAGTTCTGTAGACTTTGTTCGGTTTAGGAGACACACTGTGTTCTAGATGACTGTGTGAGATAGACTGGCCTGCACATGCCATGCATTTGAATGTGGCCGGGGTTCTTTGGCACCACAGCAACTGTTGGCCCGCCAGCCTGGAAAAGGCTAATAATCATTTAGACTGCTGCACTTCTACAGTAGCACCTGTGAGCATGGTCTCATGCATTGCTATTCTTACTTATGCATTTAGCTCATGGTCATCCTTTTGTATGGCAGAAAGAGTCGGACCTAGTACAGGCCGAGATTATAACAGCTTTATTTGTTTATTTAATTGACTTGATTTATTTGTTAGATTATTATTGGTTTGAATAGGAGTCATATTATTTAATCAGAGCCATTATTATTTTCATTTTATTTCAGTTAATAATAGTTTACAATTATTTTTGTTTAAAAAAAAGTCACATAACCCAGTACACTCCTACAGTAAACACCTGCCTCAATGACAACTTTCATAGATCTCCTATTGCTTCAGTGCTGCAGAAAAACAGTAGAATGCAGTTGTAGGTTATCGTCCGACCTTGTCAGCAGTGTTCTGAAAGAGCTTTACAGAATGTGGGTGGATTATGGAGAAAAACACTTTTCACTAAGGACTTCTTTTGAACTTTCATGACAATAATATAATATAAATTCCATACAACTTTATGTAATTGCTCAAAATATTGCACAGAGCAGCACTCATAGCCATGACTCTGAGCCCATTTCAAGCTGTGGGCCCTCCTGTTTTTATGGGTTGTACCGTGTAGTATCAAAAAGATTCAATGTTAAATTATATGTCCAAAACTATCCAGTATATTAACTGACACAGAAATTCAGTTGTAAAAACACTGCTTAAATAATATCCGGCAATAGAATTGGGCACTCTGGACCAGCCACACATGAGCCTAAGGCAGTGGTCTTTAACCCTCCTCCTCCTGGAGAGCCATAGGAATACCTTGCTGAAGGTTTCAGTCTCAAATAAAACATATCCCATTCAGCCAATCAGAACTCTTGCTAAGCTAAGCTAAGTTTAACACCTTCCCTGAGGAGTAAAGGCTGTTACTGTAGCCTACTACTATACCCTGGATTTCAGAAAAAATACTGGACAGAGAGGTGTCTACAAACCAATGTAATGATATTATTATTATTATTCATAAAAATAATAATAATGTACATGAAGATAATATAGAATATAATAATGAATATAACCTTATGGAGGCAACTGTAGGATAATTACAGAGTAAATTAATGTGATTATTTTAGTTGTTCGTTGTTCTACACAAAACCATTACCTTCACCAAAAATCCTTTGAAGAACACCCCGTTAAATAATACAGTGGAGCTGATGATTTATGCATATGGGACCACTATTAGTAAAGGGAAACGCTAATGAGGAATGTAATGGTAGCTGACATGTTGGTTTGATTAACATACATATTTTTTGTTGTACTGAGCTTTTGAAGGACTGTAGGTCCATTTATCATGTTTCTCATTGTGCAGATCTATGTTTATCAAGGATAGACGGGGTGTGCAATTTGTAATTGTTAAAAACAAACAAACAGGTGATTAAAGCAGTGGATGCAGACAGATTGCTCTCAAGACAGTTTAAGTCTGTAAGAGACTTGGCGTGGCACAGAGCCATGGGGAGCATCCCCACAATCAGGTCATGGGATGACATCACCGCGGTTAGATCATGTGGATGATGCAATCTTACACTGCAACACTATACAGTACCTGATGATGATTCAAAGATGCAAAGGTCAGTTGACCCTTTCCTATAGCTCAGCATAATTCAGCACAATTTTCTTTATATATATATATATATATATATATATATATATATATATATATATATTCTTTTATATATAAGAAGAAAAAAAGTATTTTTTTTTTTTTTTTTTTTTTTCATTTAATAATTGCTATGGGATTAGGCCAATTTAAACACAGCATATTAAACCATAACATGACCTAAAATAACATGCTTTTAATGTGTCATAGAATACAGCTATTGAATATTAGAAGCAAAAATGGGGTGAAAAATTCCTTTTTTAATTAATTTATTTTATTTTGCTTATGTGAAAAAAATGCTCTGTTTTTATAGCCTGGTTTAAGTCACCACGACTGCCTACAGCCGCATAGCATGGCATAGTCTAGCCTAGCTTTGTTTTTAGACCAATAAATATATTTTTTAGTAATTATTTTGAGATTATTATTAATCATTTTGAGTCTCACTGTGTACTATTGTTGTGTGGCTGAAGAGATTGTGTCAAGGTGTGGAAGGGTTAGTCTTTAGTCAAGCCCCCAGCTAAAACCCACTCACATCACCAACTCTCCAACTCTCCATCACATCACCAACTGTGGATACCTGTAAGCGGACAGGGTAAATATGCCAATATAATACGCATAAATATGATTAGAAAAACGTTATGTAACTGTTATGTAACAGTTCTAGGGTTTTGAAATTGGCCAATTTTACAGAAACACACCAGTGTTTGAGGTTCTTCCACTGTACAGAAATCTCCTTATTCAACCAAAGTAAACACAGCTGTCCATTTTAGGGGCCCTTAAAGCGTAATGTTTAGGAAACGTTGAAAAGGATAAAGCGTTAGTGTTCTTGAGATGGTTTAGCAGGTATTTGGTAGATGAACGGACAGATGATTTATCAGTTTTCTGAGCTGAACTGTCCATTTCGCCCATGCTGAGTAGACGATGACGAAATCGTCTGAGAAGCCGAAGCCCCGCCCCCCATTCCCCCCGCTGAGAGAGAGCGCGAGCGAGGAGCTTCAGTCCAGCGGCGCTCCGGCAGCTGAGGAGAGACATGTCGAGAGAGGAGGCTGAGGAAAGACACCGCGCACTTACTTTCTCACTTTTCCCACACGGAATTAACAGCGTTTTCCTAAGAATAGCGGAACCCGCTTATCTTTCTGACTAAACGAAGCAGGGCGGGTCGTCACGGTGCCGTTTGGCCTCGTTGGAACTTCGACTAGAGAAGAAGTGAGGGAGAGAGAGAGAGAGAGAGAGAGAGGGAGAGAGAGAGCGTGGCAGAGTGAAACCGGCTACAACGAAGCGGTAGGTGTTTTCAGAGTGCCGGAAGGGCTCATTCATTCTTTCCTGACTTTTAAAGCAGCTCCTGTTTCTCCTTGAGTGTCTTTACGCTTCTCGGACTGATAAAACAGCTAGCGTAGGTATCCCTTAATATCGGCCACTTGTGCACTTGCATCGGACATATCAGCGAAAATTAAATAAATGAATGCACTTTACTCACCTAAGTAAACGTTTTTTGAGGAGAGCTATGTGTCTAGATTACTGTACTGTGCTAGCTAACACCTGTCTTCAGCGACGTTTGGTTATTTTCTGTCGCTTTCATCTCGACACACTTCAGAGGTTTTCGTGGTTTTCTGCCCCCCCCCCCCCAAACTACTTCTACTGACATGGCTAGTTTTTGGGTGGCCCTCCTCCTGCTCCTTCTTACTCTTCTTACAGAAACAGCATTGTTCTGTAGCATTCATGCTGTCCTTTCAGCTTGAAATGCTGGGAAGAGTCAGGGTTTCCTTCTCCATGATGCAAATAAGTTCAGTTTGGTGACTGATGAGTCACCCCTGCACTTGTAGCAGCAATTCCCCCTGGAGCGTTTAATCAGAGGGTCTGTAGGGTGTATGGGAAAGATCATATCACTGCAGGACTGCCTCATGACCTCACTTCATCCGAAAGACTCCCTTTGGCAAGCTCTGAAAACTGTTTAACAAAGAATTACTCTGAAACACAAGAATCCACTGATCTGGGATTGCCCTCTGGCTGGTGTACTTTCATGCTAGTGAATGGAGATGGACATGAATATGGAATTATGACATATGCAATGTGCCATAGTGGTGGTAGACATAGATTGCTGCCTAAGTATGTTGGTGTGGGTGTAGCATCACCTGGGTCAGTGGGGGGTTAAGTGCTTTACCTAAAGCACCTAATCTGATGTTTGAACCCATGACCTTCTTGTTGGTGCCACTCGCCTGTTACTGCTGGGACTGGCCATTCACTATTACAGATTGATACTGATCATGACTAAGAAAAAGGCATTGAACATGGATCAGAAACAGTTCGTTAAGTTGCTTTATTGCCATTATACTAGATCTGGGCGATATGGTGAAAATACTACATCATGATATTTAAAGGCATCTTTCATAATACACAATATTTATCACAATACATGTAATCACAGACTAAATATATCAGCAGCAACAGATTAAAATGGCTTTTCAGATACTCTCCCAAACTGAGTGCAGTGCTTTTTGTTTAACATCTTCTGCACCATATTTAATTAAACCAATGTATATATTGGCACTGTTGTCATTATAACTACATTATACTATTATACCATCATCATCACTGTCAAACTGAAACTGTAACCTGTAACTGCGTTCTTTCCATTTTTCACTTTTTGACATCTGTCCAGTCTGGCCGTTTTACAAAAATACTCTTACATTGACTTTTATTGAAAGTCAAGAATGGATTTTTCTTCTTGAATAATTACCATTTTGGAAATACAAGGTTTTTAATGTGACAGCAGTTGTGTACCCCTGTGCAGTACAGTTCTTCTCTTTGCATATCCCAGCTTGGACAACCAGAGTCAGCTATGGCATACTATGGCACCTAGGTGGTTAAGGGCCTTGCTCAAGGTGGCAACAGTCACAGCTTAGCAGACATGGGTACTGAATGTTCAGGTGATGTTTGAGTTAAAATATTTCTCTCTGTAATGCTAATCCAAGTAGAGCATTGGCAGATATACATGGAAAATGTTTACAGCAACAGGTTTTCTCCTGCAAATAACAGAAACTCTACCCCTTTGTAGTGTATTGCTGAATAACAGTATGGGTCCTACAGTGTGTCTTGGCACATCTTTGAATGCCTGGTTAACATTCATAAAAGCAGCAGGTATTATGTTGTTCTCACTAAAACGGAACATCACACTTGTTTTGATGTGGTATGCATGAATATTGACTTTGAGTATGTTGTTGTGCTGAAAATGGCCTTCCTGGTAAAAAGCTCTAATGGGGTGTATGGCCACGTGCTTGTCCTACTTAATAACCATTTTCTGAGCTACGTTTTATATCACACGCCATTACACGTTTATCTCTGTGACCGGTCACTCTGCTCCAAATCAAGCCTGACAGATGGAGAGTGATGAGACACACTGAATATACACTAAACATTCCACACTGAATATACACTGAATAAAGTGAGAAGTGAGTGACCAGGTGTTTATAACCACAGGTTTCATGTAAGTTGCATTTTATATCAGGTACACCCGTATATGTCATCATTTAAGAAGAAAATGCTTTGGCTGTACTTAGGAATGTAACCCACATGTCGTCGGTTTGATTGATAAAATCTTGCTTTGCTTCAGGACTTTTCAGAAGTCATGCTCGGGTTGTTGCGTTGTGCTGTAACAGGTTTCTCCTTGCAAAGCACTGTACAATAAAAAGACAGGAAGTGGCTCTGTTGGAAAATTGACGTTCATTGCTCTGGGTTGGGCACGTTTGCCTCAGGGCTCTGGAGCGAACAGTACACTCCTCTGTGAATCTGTGAAATTGTGCAATTTGAGTATACAACAAATTCACCAAAGCAGTCAGTCGATCACTGGCTTGAGTCCGATAAGAGGAGATTTGTCTCTTCTGACGGATGGGAGCAGTAGTTTGGAACAAAACAAATGGCCTTTTTATTGAAGCTATGAAAGTCAAATGAGGGGATGGTTATCGCCTAATGCCTTAAGTGGCCTGAACCGTTGCTTTATGCTTATTGCTAAATTACTGCAAGCAGACATTCACCACTCAGGAGTTGTTTTCCCTCTCAAGAAGTTAAAGAGTGAAATCAGGTTCTGGTACCCCTGACTAAATGAAACTACTCCCTCTTTCATCTTGCAGTGGAGTAGAAGCTTCTGCAAAAGTGTTCTTGAGCTGTTACCAACTTGGCTGTGCCCTAAGAGTGAGTCCTCTACTTATGTTTTTTTCTGTCCTCTGTCTTCAGGTTGGCACCAGCCGCTCTGTCAAGAAGAAAAATAATGCTGCTGTAGGAGTAACATAATGTGAGTATGCTGTATAATTCAGCAGACTTTGTGCTTAGATTCCATTAAGGCTGTTGGTGAAGGCAGTGTCAGAAAAGGCAGCACTGCTGTGACAAATTAAAATAAGATTATAAAGATTAGTAATAATTGAAGCCATAAGGGTATGTGTTTATTAGTGTACAGTTGTTAGGGTGTAAAGGGTATTTGTATAGAAACACAGGCTCACTGTTCCGTGTACGCAGTCACATGGAAATACACCGTACATACTGCTAGAGTAAATATTGTCATTTCACAAGCACAGGTGCACCCCGGTAACTTTTGGATTTGCATGGTGTTGTGGGAGCCGTAGTGGTTAAGGAGTGTCGCTACCAGATTCGCGTCCCCTCTCAAAGCTTGCAGACTGGCCAAATAGTACATATCCTGTCGCAACAGTACCGAGTCCACAGTGGTGGTGTTGCTGCCCTCACCTCCTAACCTGACCTCCCCACTCATGGCTGGTTAGCAGGCTAACCCTAGTTATCATGTTTAGCTAGCGTAGATATGGCAGCAAGTGTGTGACTTTGGGTAACCAACCATGACTTTTTTTTTTTTTTGCCCCAAAATGGGAGCCAGCAGCATCAATCAGCTTGAGACAGACTGAGCCTTTCACCTTATAACTTATTACATATGCATTACATATAGCTATAACAGCTAGTAGAGCAGGTGTGTGGGTGGCTAGCTAACGTAAGCTAATCTACACTTAACAACCGTTCTGCCCAACAGGACACTACTGTCACATTCAACGCTAACTAATGTTAACTCTTTCTCTTTTATTTTGTGATCATCTGTGGGCAGCAAAGATTGCTGCTGGCTATCCAATCCTTGTCTCCTGCTCAGTTTGCACGGAGCCTGTGCACTCATGCTTGGCACAAATTGGGCAGGGGGTATAGATATGGAAACAATGATCTTGTTTGCCCCACCCCCTTCCTCCGCCTCTCTCGTTTCACTTCCTCTCGCTGCCCACTTTATTATTACATAGTATTCTGCACAGGCTGTATTTACCAATCCTGGATTTTCGAATCCAGGATGCCCAGCATCTTGCAGACTATTCTAGGTGAATCAAATAGACACTAAGTCCTTGCAACCCTTGATTGGGGCTTTAATTAATGTACCAATCATCTTTTTTGCACAAAATGTTCTATTCTTCAGCTGGTCATTACCAAAGAATGTGCATTAATCTATTAGTACCTGTCTAGCTGAACATGTGTGGTTTGACAGACATGCGGGCACAACAGCATTATGCCCTTACCTGAGTCTCTGAATAGTTACAGCTGTGCTGTTTTATGTGTAGAAGGGATGCACCACTATGGTGTTTCTGATGCGCAAGACAGGTAAACATTAAAGTATAATTCAGTGGTTAGGTTTATATAGCTAATGTGGGATACCAGAGCTTTATTTAGTGTAGGTCTTTATATGACCTCTCAAATGTTCAATTGTAGATGTTGGGTGAACAATCTTTAAACAGGAAGCACATCTGAGACAAGAATGCCCCACATTAGGGTAATTGACCTTATATAATTATAATTTAATATTTAATTGCAGTCCTAATGGGCAGCTATTTAATATCCACGACAATGGTCTTGGTCTTTTCACTTAATATGAATGTGTTTAAATTGAGTATTGTTGATTTGTTTGTTGGACACATTAACAGTTTGTTTCCAGAGTATTGTCCTCTTCTGGATGCTTTAAAAAAGGTTTAATTCTAAGACCATACCGTTTTTTCTTTCAGCGTTTTATAGAGCCTAGAGATCAGACTGTTTGAGCCCTTATCTTGTCTCGGCAGTGGTAAACAGCCTTCAGAGGCACATGACTACATTAGCATGCTAATAGGTTTCATCTGTGCATCTGGAAGGGTCGAGTCTGACATTGCAGTAGGGTTTTGGCTTATAGGCCTGAAGACTGCTTAGGCTAGAGCAGTAAGGATTAATGAACCGTTAAAACTCTGCAGCTCCAGGAATGAGTAAAGGAGTGACAACACAATCATAATGTGTGGACCCCAGTGCTTTACCACCCCACTGTGAGCACAGAGACTGAGTCATGCCTCCAGTTGTTTAACAGATGCTCTCCTTCCTCTGCAGGTTTCTCTGCATGATGCTGGCGCTTCTTGTGAATTTCTTTATTGCTTTACATGGTAAGTATTTGGTCCACATTCCAGTTCCTATTGAAATTGTACAAACCATTTGTCTATAGACATTCCGCTTGCCACCTAAACAGCTACGTCATGCTGCTTTCTCTTCTCCCACATGTTGTGACGTTGAAGGCAATAAAATCCTTTGAGCTTTTAGCAATCCTGCTGCCCACCTTAGACATTCACTTGGTTTAGAGAGGCTGATAGAGAGAAAGAGAGAGGATTACTCCCACATGCTTATAGTCATGGTCGAGCAGTGTACTATTGCTAGATAGTCTAGAAAATGTATGAACAACTGAAGGGGGAGTAAATGCTGCAAACGACAGACTATTAGCGCAATCAGTTCATTGAACACCTGATTTACGTTATGAATTAACGAAAGACATAAATTCTTGTACAGATTCTAAAAGCCAATTCAAATTGTATGCCAGATAATGTTCATCTGGGGATCTTTTTATGTGTTTAAACAGAATGTGACAGCATGTTTTTTTAAAGGAACTGTACAATATTTTTCTGATTTGTTACTAAAATAATAGATGTTCTACACTCTCACCAGAAAATGGTTCTTTAAGTCTACAAGAGGTTATCATTGCATTTGAATAACCCTTTTACAAGGAAAAGGACTATTTAAGCATTGAAAGGGTTTTTTGTGTCCTTACTAAATAACATAGGAGTGTATGTAAAGTAAGGTAATAGATAACTCAAGCTTTTATGTGTAAGTGGAGAACATCTCACTGAGAAACATTGGTATCTTGAATTGATCTCAGTATGAGCATGTTAAGACTTGACTCTGGTGTTTCCCTGAATTTTTTTGTTTTTGTTTTTTTGTTTTTCTTAGTCACTCTTAGAATAGTGTTTCAAATGCCTGAACACCATTAAATCTCAGTACTAAAATGCAGCATGAAAAAGTGCTTGCCATCTAACTCTCAAACTCTTACAGGTGTGGCTGCTTTAAACCCTTTAAGTGGCTGGCCTGGAGTGTATCAGGACTTCCAGTGGAGAGCTCAGCTGTGCTGTGAGCGGCCTTCAGATGGCCTCAGGCTTCAGAATGATGCCAGTCCTAGCACCAATATCTGGGCACAGAACGAGCCAGCCACTCACACAGGAGGCCTTCCTGAATCCATTGGATATCATTGTCACGTACAAAACTCTACAAATGGTGTGGACCCCTCGACTGAATCACAGAGCTTCTCTGGTAATTTCAACTTACCACACATTTAATTATAGGCTTGACTGATATTAGTTCTTAATTGTTTTTTAATGATATGGCTACTAAGTTGGATTTTGTAATTCCAATAGCCAGTAATATTGGCTAGTATGATATATTATGGTCAATTATTACGCAATACTCAATAAACCCCCCCCCCCCACAGATTTAAACAGTATAGACGTTTTGTTGAATTGCTGAATAGATTTCCTTCACATCAGAGGTCTTGTTTTAAGCCACTACATTTCAGTGCTTTATCTGCCAAATAGTTTTACTTCCAAATGTGCAGCTGATTGTTTCAGCCAACTGATGTATAGTTCAGGCCATAATATACCCCTAGAGAAAGAATAGACAAATGCAAAGCTTTATTGTAGCTTTAGCTACAAGTTTTAGTTTTCCATTTTATATGTTTGAAGATAACTTACATATTAGGGAGTGCTGTGAAATAACATGAAATGCACCATTAAACTTGGGCATGGGGACCTATGGGGACCACGCTGTATTTTCTACATTATATTTATAAGTGGGAACTAAAGCAGTGTGTGCCAGAAATCAGTTCATTTAACAACAGCATGTAATCCATAGTTCTGTCTTTGGGTTTTTCAACTCTTAGTTGAAGCTCTTGAAGGATGTTGTTTGTTGGCTGATGTGTCATGGCTATGTGATGTCAAGCTGGAAGTGGCGAATGCTGGGAGTGAAGATTTAATCATCCAATCAATAGTCAGGGCCCATTATGCATGTTGATCAATTCTCATTACTTACCCTTTCAGTTTTACCCTTCAGGACAATGATTAAATTAGAGGCAAATAAATTAATAGCACATAGATTAAAAAGGCTGGGGTTTGTTAGCCCATTTATTTTTTTAAAGAGCAAACTTGTTTGCATCTAGAGTGGTGGTACGTGCAATAAGGGATGGAACTACTGCAGGAGAAACTGGCTAGGACTATATTTTGAGAAAAATGAAAGTGTTGAAGAAGCGAGAAGAGTTGGTATTCATAGACAGACCTACAAGGACTCTAGCAAGGCTGTGAGCAGGGCTTTAAGTACCTTTTGCTCATGCACAGTTTTCTTGATCCAGAGTTTGTATTAATGTATTTTCACATATTTGCATGCATTGTCATTACTGTGTTAAAACTTAATTATGTTTTGACAGGACATTCACTCTGGGACAAATTGCTTTAGGCTATCTTTGTCTTCAGACAGACTGACAATACTTAATGAAACTGATATGCTAACTGAACCAATCCCTTTACAGCAAAGTGTTTGGACATGCTGTGCCAGCTCGATGATGAACAGACAAACTTAATTTGTATTCTAAAGTACCACAGAGCACCAGGCGCCAGCACCAGTAAGCTCACAGTTAACCTGCAGCAAGTAGAGTAAGTCCTTTTTTTCTACATATGTTGTACAAGCTGCTTGTTGAACTTCACAGTTGATGTACTGGTGTGTTTGTGCTAAGTTATACATTGTTGGAGAGCATCTTGAGAGTTATGTTTTATTCTTCACTCTTGTTTTATTTAATCTTAAAGCTCTAATTCTTTTAATTATTACTCCAGTCACAGGCAATAGATTCACTGATCCAACACCTATGACTCCCACACATTTTTGTGGGCTCCAACGTAATGACCAGCCCATTTAGCAAATGGTCCATTTAGCCATTCTTATTATTCTACTATTCTACTGTCTTTTTTCAGTTGTATTGTAGATTGTTTTTACTATATCCTCTCTTCCTTTCTCTGGTCCTATGTTTTATTCATCATATTGCATCACACATAGCCCATCCTGTGTAAAATGTCAATAAAGCAATAAAAAAATGTCAGTAAAGGATGTGAAAAAATTACAAAGAACATAAAAAGGCCTTAAAAAAAAGAAAAGAAACACCACTCTGTTCCACACACTCAAACACACACAAATACATGTGTTTTCACACACTGTCTAAGAATGTATAATTTATACATGGGGTGTTGCTTTTCTGTTTCAGAAAGGAGCCGTCCACACACACAGACTCACCAGACCACACCACTCAGGCTCAGTGTTCTGGGGAAGACACGGTTACATGTTCAGTAGCCATTCATGCAACTCAGCCAACAGTAACACTGCGAATTAATGGGTCTGTCAATGGTCATTCCCTTCTGTCACCAGAGATGCACATCATCACCTATCAGCTATGTAAGTGCCACCCTCACTGCAAACCTCAAATTCATCCTGGAATTCATTGATTGGACTGAGTAAAGAAAACTTCAGACATATTCAGCAGTTACGCAAAGTAAAATATCAAGTGTGTTTTAACATTATATTCTCTTTCTGTCATAAAACTGGTACCATTTTAATTTAGTGGTGAGTTTAGCATTGATGGCATTCTAAGCCATTTTGTTGGTTTCTGCTAATGAACAAAATCTGTTTATTTCAGATGTTTCTTTAAATAAAGTTTATAAAACTGAACTTTTAAGTTAATCTTAAAATAAAGGTTTTATAATATACTGTTCATGCTAAAGATTAAGGTTGGATACATTTTATAGATATTTGTTATTTTAACTTTGATTGTGTGATTGTTTTATGTTCTAGTTTATCAGTTAGCTTCTATAAAATATAATAATATAAATATAGGCAGCATTTTTTATTGTTAATATAAAAGCAAACAATTGGTTGTGGCCACCTTCTGAACAGTTTCTGCTCAGAACAGTTTGAGTGTATAAAACCTATGGATTCCCCTGAAAGTGCTTTCCAAACATGAAGAGCTCAAAGCAGGCAGGGAGATGTGTGTTTGCTTTGTCCCCAAAACCATGGTGACTAGGCACACATTTCTCGTGGTAGGAGAAGCGTATTGGTGTGTTTGCTAAGTTGGCAGGCTGGTGACACATTTGGTTGCTAGAGCATTTTTCAGTAGAGACTTATATAAAAGTTATACCTTAATTTGGACTGTGAACAATGGAACAAACAATGAAAAACATTATGCAGTAAAACCAATGATGGATTAAGATTAACTGTTAAAATCAGCCTAAAATCAAAATTCACATTTACAGCTATAGGTGTCGAAAGGCTTTTACTAGTGTGCTGGGTGTATGTTAATGTTGGCTGCATAAATTAAATGAGTCAAGACTGTTATGTAACAGTTTTGGATGTTCTGGTTATGCTGGACTTTCATTTAAACGGTAATTGAAGTTTGCTGTCAGTCTGCAAGCGGGACAGAGGCTGTTGAGGGAGTTAAACCCAAGTCAACTTCATGCTGGCTACCCTCAGAAGAGACACTGTAACTTTGTCTCATTTCGTTGTGTATCTTTACCTACTCCTTGACCTAGTGTCCACCTGTGCCCCTTCTACTCTGTTGTTTTAAATTAAAACAAAAAAGTCAAAGTTGTATGGGACATTCAACTTGATTTGGGAGAACCTCCTTTATGCTGCTGCCCTTGCTGAGGCTAAATCAGAAATCTCCAGTTGTATAGATGCTATGAAGAAAAAGAGCATATTTGAACCATGACGTTTTATGCTCATTTGCAATGTACTAGTCATTTGAGTGTCCCTGGCTCCTAGCACCTTGCTGACATAGAAAACGGCGAGTTAAACAGTAACTCAGGAGGAACAAGGCGTGAAAAATCAGTCAAGGGAGATCATTTATATTTAATAATAAAGAAGCAGCAGAACTTGTGCCATAGCTAATAATGGTAAAAATCCAATGAGTGGCTTTGAAAAACAATAGTGATAAGATCTGTTAAAAAGTTTTTGAAAGCCATTTTGGAAGGGGATGATATTGGTATTGTAAGAGCCATGAAATGTGTTCTTGCCTCTAATGATTATACCACAATTATTGCTGAAAGCGTCTTGTTCTAGACAGCCAGAAATGGAGCTACAGGCACAAAGTATAGCGAGTGATTATAGCTTGCAGTCTAAGAGATTACATATAATTTCTCAAGGAGAAATGGTGCACTGCCTTCAGCCTTTACTTTACATATTTTTGCATCACACTGTTTGATAGAAAATCATTTTGTAACACAAACTCCGATATAATAGAAATGAAGTAACAGAAGTCAAGAATAGGTGAGGGTAATGGTAAGGTTTAAAGACTATTGTGGTGGTTTATTAGACTGAGAGAAGGATTTCAGGTGTTTTACTGTACTTTAGCAATTGTAGCTCCATTTAGTCAGAAGGTCAAATACCATCAGCCCTGGAGTGTCTTGAACCTAATGGTAATACTTTGTAATTTACCTTCCTCTACAGGTATGCCAGACCCACCATTTAATCTGCATCATAATGTGACCACCGAGGGTGAGGTGATGTTCACATGGAATGACTCACAATCTTGTAGATACCCACTAAACTATGAGATACGCTACTCATCCAACACCTCTCTCCAACATTGGAAGGTAAGTAAAACATCAACGCTCAGTTAAGGTGCGTTATAATGACTGTTTTTCAAATTGGTATATTGTTTAAATTTTCATTTAAATGTACTACATTGTGCACATATTGAAAACTAAATATGTATATATTTATCTCTGCTAGGTGCTTAAGGTACAGCATCCCTGGGTGTCTCTGAGAGAGCTCAGTTCTGGAGTCGGGTACACAGTGCAGGTGCGCTGTCAGTGCTCCCAGCACCCACAGTACTGGAGTAACTGGAGCCAGCCAATCTACCTCACACTCGATGGTAAGAGAGCTATTAAATAGTAACTTGATAGATCACTGGAATAATCATTAGCTACTCTTTTTGTTTAAATTTGCTACTGTTTTACAGAACACAATTCATTCAAGTCAGCTATTTTTGTTGAGGCATTGCATAGAGACACTAGTATTAGCTTACAAATTAAAACATGTTGCATTATTGTAGATATGTAATGTAACTGTGAAATGTGTATGTGAATGTGGCATTCAAAAGTTTAGGCACCCATAGTCAAAAATTCTGTTACTATAAATAGAAGCATATAAATAGGAACATAACATTTTGTGTAATGTTTTATAAAATTAAAGATGAAATTAAAGAGAGATTTGAACTTTCAGAAAATCCTTTTCCAAGGTCTCAGACCTTTTGGCCTGTTCATAATTTTGTAGAAAAGGCCAAGTGATGCACGTTTTATAAACACATTGAGTCCTTATGCCTGGTCTCAACAATTTAGCAGCTATGGGCTCCTGTAAGCAGCCCAAATTAAAGAACTCTAAAAATCTAAATAATTGATATCCCAAATGATAGTTAACAGGAACAGTGGAGGTGAAGTTATGGTCTGGAAAAAAAATGAGAAAACGGCTCATAGGATTGTCATGTAACCATACTGTTTGCATACATGTAACCATACTTGTTATACAGTAGTTGCTTACATGCCCTTGTAGTGCTACTATGTGTGCCATGCTACTATTCATACGTATTGCCACATTTATTGTGCTTTCTCTTGAGCATTTCAGCTTCATTAGGTAACTAATGGGAAAAGCTATTTACATACATTCTAGGAATGCTGTTCATGCATTTTATGGATTATTTACTGTAGCATCTATATGATATCCAAGTAGCAGATACTTAGTTGGTTTACTAAAGGAAAATATTGTTAGGTTGCCAATCTTTTTGTACATACTAACATGTAGGGCATTATTGCTTTACACAGGTGGTCTGTAGCACCGTTGCATTTAATCCTATCATTTAACAGTAAAAGCTCAGATTTATATAGATCAGAATGCACCCAATCTCCAAAGGGTTACTTATCAATATATACTCTATAATGTTCAACCAGTGGCATCTTATGATGACACTGAGTCAGCCCTCCTTTTACAAGTGTGTGTGTATTTGAGCATCTTGATTATTGCTCTCATGGGTCATTGAGCTCTCATAAAAAAAGAAAATCTGTTGCAAATGGTTTGCAGCAGTTGGACTAGATACATTTGCACATTGTGTTTCATGAGTAAGAATTGCTTATGGAGGGTCTTAGGAATAAATCCTCTCACTGACTCACTATATGCCCTTTGACAGATTTTTTCATTATGTGGAAATGAGGCAGATTTCTGACTGTGAATGAAAATATGTTCAATGAGTTTCAATGTGAATATAGAGAGAGCTAATTAAACACTTTTATTCACTACCTTAACCAAGAGACATAAGCCAATTACACTCAATTTGAGAGTATTTACAGTGATGAACTGCAAATCACAGAGTTCATACCAGTAGAAGGGAAAACTAAAGTTTTGTATAGATACCACCCTAGTCTACATGTGACATCAGACCAAATTGATCCAAAACAATGCTTCCATTAATAAACATGTGATATGCACAGAGTAATGTATGTCAGTGAAACCTTTACTTTGAATAAATGCAAAAGTTCTATATAGGGATTTCTCTTTATGTGTACTGTATATATTTATGCACTGTACTTCACTGGTAGAATCTATCAGCATTAAAGGTTTCTCTATTCTCATTTGAGCATTTTTCTGTTGAAGGTAGGATTATAGCGCTTTTGTCAAATGCTTGTTGGGTTTAATTACCATGGCAACCTAAATGGAGATTCAGCGTGTGTACTCAAAGGAAGATGAGGGGTGAAGACCCCTGAACACAGAGGCTGTTAGGGAGCTTGAGAAGAAAAACAAGCAGACTAAGCAGCTCAAAAAAGATGTTGCTCCAGACTGAAATAGCAGCCTGCTTTGTGTCAGCCTTATTAGGCTTGCTCATTCCTAATAATCCTCCCAATCTTTGACGTTTATTGGTGTGTTTTTCTAAACACACTGGTTTGGGTCAGTTACTTGCTCCCTGA